>NC_064864.1:15481601-15649101 GCF_024139225.1 Suncus etruscus
CAAATCAGAATTCACATCTTTCTTTTTTTGTTTTTATTTTTGGAGCTACATGCAGTGGGACTCAGCGGTTACTTTTGGCTCTGAGCTCTAAAATTACTGTTGACAGGTTTGTGATACTATATTGGATGCCAAGGACTAAACTCAGGTCCACTGTGTGCAAGGCAAATGCCCTTACTGCTGTGCTATTACATAGGCCCCAAAACCTACTCAAATGGAATTTCCTTCCTTAGAAAATGTCCATAGAGCAAGGTTAATCTTTTACTTTACATACATTCAAAAGATTAAAGCATAAATGTAGTAATCTAATTATTAGGGCTATTTTCTGCCAAAGATATGCAACTCATTTGATCTGATGAAAACATTGGACATGAGAGAATCTCATCTTTTACTTTCAGGACTTTATTTATTCAAGGATTCCTTACACTTTTCATATGAACAGCATCTCTAAAGGCTGGATCAACCTAGCAATGATAATCAATAGCAGAGGATTAAAATAGCTCTATGTGTATTTGAAAGTATATTTTATGTGCTGGAAGAGTGTATTGTGTTTTGTTCTAAAATGGAGACCTACTACCAGGCCTTACTTACTCCTTTGAGGTTAGGAAGTCCAAGAATTGAAACCATGGTCAGGTACTTGCAAAGTAAATGTCTTACTCCCTTTTTCTCTTTGTTTTATGGTTATTGCTGCTGCTGTTGTCATTGTTGTTGCTGTTGTTTTAGGAGACACATCTGGCACTATTCAAGGCCTACTCCTGACTCTGTGTATGGGATTGTTCCCAGAGTACCAAGGGGGCCATGCAACACAAGGGGTTGAATCTGGGCCTCCCACATGTGAGGCATGTGCTCAGCTCATTGAGCTATCTCTATGACTGCAAAGTAATTATTGTTTCAAATAATTTTCCAAGTAAAATATCTAGATAGAGCAAGGGTTAATTCATAGTCCTTTTTCTATGGGGAGTCATAAGCAGTGATTATGATTTAGAAGCAACTCATGACTTGGTGTTTTGTAAGTCATTTCAGACAGTGTGGAGCAAACATATAGTACTAGAGTTGAACCGGGATCTTTTGTATGCAACCATGTACTTCAATCCTTTGAACTATTTATCTAGTTCTAGAACAAGTACCTTTTTAATTTATGTTTTTCTTTAATTCTTTCATTTCTAAATGATCGAAATCCAAACATATTTTTTATAGCCATCAAGGTGAGGGTTCAGATCATGACACTAACAAAAAGACATCAGGACTTAGAAGAGCAGTCTTTGATGGAACATATTAAAAATTAATTTTGACAGAGTAATCACCCCAAATCAAGGACTATTTGCAGTTATGGACCAGGCTTAAGAAAATTAAATCTGCTAAACCAGACTGAGACTGGCATGGATGAGCTAGGATTAGTAAAATATTCTATAAAATCCACAATAATTAAAAATCAATTGTGGGACAGTGTAACCCCCCCCCCAAAACAGAAGAGTTAACCTTGAACAAAGATAATTTCCGACTGCAAACAAAATCAGAGTGGCAAAGACAAAGTCAGAGTCGCCTGAAGTTAGGTTGAACACGATGTGTGTATGTCACAAGTCTGTCAAGATATCCTAACCACCATATATTGTTTATGTCAGTATGGTCAGGAGTAATTTAACTTCATCTAAGGAAGAGGTTGAAAATAGGGAAGCAGGGCAAGAATGGATATGGTAAGACAGTCTCTCCTTACCGGACTAGAAAGAGAGGATTAACTTCAAAGGGACACTTTCAGGAAGGGCTATAATCAAAAGATAAAAATAAAGAAACAAAAGGTAAAGATAAAGTTTTTCCTTAATTCCTGGTGCAATTATCCTGAGAAAAGAAGGGGAATGGGCTCTTGCACAAAGACTAATAGTGCTCCAGACAGATGAGAATAGGGAAGGCCAGTATCACAAACTCACCAGGATGTCTTGGGGTACTCTAATCCTATTTTCCATTTCTATACCCATTCACCCACCTCCTTTCTGCAGCAGATGAGGTGGGAATGTGGCCTTGTCTCCCCCACCTCTGTGTAAGAAAATTATTTAATAAATGCTAAAAGACTGCTTGAGGTTCTTGGTGTCTCTTTGGCCCAAGGGTCCTCAGTGCTTTTCTTTGACTGTCTATATCTTGTGCTTCCATGTCTCTTTGGGTCCAATCTAACATAATGAATTTAATGTAAGTATTCATGGCTCTTTGATAACATTTTCTATTTTATCTATTATTTTATAGGCGAGCTAATAAAAATGGGGGGACTATACCCAGTAATGCTCAGGGGATAATTTTGACTCTGCACTCAGGGATCACTCCTGGCTGTGATCCCTGGATGTCAGGGATCAAACTCAAGTTTGACATGTGCAAGGCAAGAACTCTTCCAGCTCCATCCCCCCAATATATGCAAATGTTAAATTGAATATACCATTCTGTTATAGAATTGAGATTGTGTATATTATTAAGTTAAATGTGACGCTCTTGAAGGGCTCACTTGGATTCTTCATAATACATCTATATCTATCTAGTCTATTTGCTTGTCAAGGAGAGCTTTGACCTTAGGTCTAAACATCTACATTAAGATGATAATGTCCAAACAAAGAATATGCTAAGGAACATACTATACAACAAAAATTCATACAACAAGGCTCCATAAAAACCTTAGACCTTGGCCATTTTAACTTTGCAGAGTACTATGGGAAGTTAAGGATTTTGTTTAATGTCTCCTTAATCACTATATTTTAAAAATTATCCATGTGGTGTACATTTGAAAAGTTGAGAATTGACAATAAGCATTTTTTTTTATCTATTTCCATAGACAACTCCTACCCAAGGAAAATTCTCAAGTATCTTCCACATAAAAATCAGTTTGAAAATTCAATTCCAAGAGCTGGAAATATGCTCCAAATATATCTTGCATGTAAAAAGCCTCAGATACTATTTTTAAGTACCACATGTTCCCTTCAATACTACTGTATACAGATGGTCCTTAGAGCACTTGAGCACTGCCAAAAATGACTGCCCCCCCCACAGATTACAATCAACAATTTTATACTATTTGAGTTCTATGCACATGTCATATCTAGTTTTCATCTTAAAATTATAGAAACATGGGGCCGGAGAGATAGCATGGAGGTAAGGCGTTTGCCTTTCATACAGAAGGATGGTGGTTCGAATCCAGGCATCCCATATGGTCCCCTGTGCCTGCCAGGGGCGATTTCTGAGCATTGGGCCAGGAGTAACCCCTGAGCACTGCCGGGTGTGACCCAAAAACCAAAAAAAAAATTATAGAAACAACAATATAGTAACATTAAACCAATAGTTGAACAATATTGCTCACATGGAAAATATTTTTTATGCAAAGGAAAATAAATATCTTGCTAAGAAATGCTTAAGAGAATGTCTGGTAAGTAATTGTTTAATGGATGTAAACACTTGGTATAAGGAAATATAAAAAGGTAATTTCATTCCAATGAAAATAAATGTAAAATATATTTTGTAAATTTAACCAGTCAACTACCAATCAAATTTAACACAATCTGAATAATAAATGAGTTCTTCCTGGTGAAATTATCAGAATATCTCATATTTCGATAATTCTGATAATGATTTCTAATGTCTTCAGTTATGCCACTGGGTTTACAGAGACTGGTTTTTGCAAAAAAAAAAAAAAAAAGAAAGAAAGAAAAGAAAAGAAAAGAAAAGAAAAGAAAAGAAAAGAAAAAAATTCCTGTAAAGCTCATTCAAGTAGATTGGGCAGCAGGAAGTTACATGGACTCCCGTCTACACAGTTAGAAACTTTCAAATGCATCGAACGCTCAGCAGGGTATTTCCATTCATTAACAACACCACCACTTAGCATGACCACAATCTCTACAGAAGACAGAGAGTAAATTACCCTTTCTGAAAAGTTGACTGCAAGTCAAGGTTCCAGCAGTAAAATAATTTTAAGAGATTAAAAAATCTAATTAAATACATAAAGCATTTTTAAGTACAGCAAGCCAGTCATCTTCAGCACTGAACCTTTTCATGCATACTTCATGTTACCAAGAAGTAATTGTTGAAATATTAAGTTCCCACGGATCCTCTTCACAGCTTCTCTCAGAAAATTTATTTAATGAATGAATATTTTGTTCCAAAGCAGCAAAACTACCAAAAACCAAAATCTATTTTCTCTTTAGTCCTTCATTGGTATGAAAGGAGTTGATATTGCCATTATCTAAAGTGATTTATCCAGAAGCTTCTATTTCTCATGCTTAGCACCTGTCAATGAGAGATTCCGCAAAATAAAATCAGATTATGTTTTATCTAAGATAAATATTTCACTAAACCCAAACAATATTAGCTGCCAAATATTTAAATATGGAATGCTAACATCTATCTTACCATATTCAATAAACATTAATACATTGCTACCTTTTTATATTAAAAAGACCTTTCTTACAGCTGGGGTGCTCTTTTTCTATGAAAATTTTCCCATGATGACAGGAACAATGACAGCAGAATCATTTTTTAATGAGCTAATGATGGAAAGTAAGTTGGTTTCCAGGTCTCCAACCTGCTTTAGGCAAACCAGTTTTGTATTTATTGATTTAATTCTATATAAGATTTCTCAGGAAAACACTGAAGAAAGTGTATTAGTGATATTAAAAAAAAATCTTTGAAAACTATTGCTTTGGAAATCTCTATGGGTCCTCCCAAATGTTGTTAATATACTAACATATTATCACTAACATATACCATCAGTGGCTCACATTGGATCATAGTTTAATTACACAAACTGTGGTGCTGGAGATCAATATAGCAAAACCTTGTGACAAAGGCTGGAGAGAGAACAACCGGGGTAAGGTACTTGCTTTGTATGTAGCTAAGTAAGCTCCATCCTGGGCAGTGTCCAGTCTGGACACTACCTATGTTTCCCTGAGCACAGTGAGTGGGCCAATTTCCTCCTCCAACCAAAGCAGCTAATTACAAAACTCCAAACTGAGGCCCGGAGAGATAGCACAGCGGCGTTTGCCTTGCAAGCAGCTGATCCAGGACCAAAGGTGGTTGGTTCGAATCCCGGTGTCCCATATGGTCCCCCGTGTCTGCCAGGAGCTATTTCTGAACAGACAGCCAGGAGTCACCCCTGAGCATCGCCGGGTGTGGCCCCCCAAAAAAAACAAACAAACAAACAAACACCCTCCAAACTGGGGATAAAGGGATGGAAATACTTCCATGCACTGCTCAGGAGGGCTGTGGTCCTACGAGGGACTCTCATTCAATCAAGTTCTCCATTCAAAGCAAGGACTGGAGAGATAATGCTAGGATTCTGTTTACATGTTTCTAATTATTTTTTATAATTTGGGGGCCACTCCTGGTGGTGCTCAGGGCTTGCTCCTGACTCTGCTCTGAGGGTTCACTCTTGGTGGGATTAGAAGGCCATTTGGTATACTGGGGATCAAACTTGGATTGGCTGCATGCAAGGCAAGAGCCCTACTCATTATACTATCTCTTTGGTTCTGGAATTTTGTTTTTAAAGGCTTACAAATAAGGCTGAACGATCCTTCACTTTACTCTTCCCTCCCATTACATTTGTTAAGAAAAAAATACCAATGGGAGGGATTTAAAAGGAAAAAGCTTTGAAGTGGGATGGTGAATTACACAGATGGTGGGTATAGTGTTAAAATTAAGTACACAAAAAAACCCTCATTAACAGCATTGTAAATCACAGTATCTCAGTCAATTAAAATAAACTGTAGTACTAGGCACATACCATACCCTACATATGTACCATACCACCTTTCTCTCAGAATCAAACATTAATGTCTCCTGGGCACACAAATTCTATAGCATGACAAACCAAAATAAAATAAATAAAATTAGATTTTAAAACAGTAAAAAGTAAAGTTGGAGAGAATGTTAAGCAAACAAATAGCATGCAACTAGTCTATGTTAATGTATTAGTGCTGGAGGGAGCTCAATGCATGCAGGAGGCCCAGGTTCAGTTCTCATCATCTCATGGTTCCCAAGCACCAGCAGGAACTACTGAGCTCTGATTTGCAGTAGTAGCACCTGAGCACCATCAGCTATCGCCCCAAATCACAAAAAGTAGGAAACAGAAAAGTAATAGATTGTCATGTTTCCCAAAGGCACAGCCCAACAAAATTATAATGCCAGACCAAATATTGAATTCTAAAATCTGAATGAGTCATATTAAAAGACCAACAGATGAATTTATTTCCATATTTTATTTAATCAATATAACCAAAATTCATTTCAGTGTGTAATCCATGTCAATGCAGTGAGACATTTTGCATTTCTTTTTTATATCAACTTTTTGAAATCTGGTCTGTGTAGTTTATAATCATAACACATTTCAATTCACACTAGTCACATTATAAGCAATGTGTGACTAGTGGCTAGTTCCATATAAAACCACTCAAAATTATGCTAGCGATGAAATATTTATTTTAAACACAGAAAGATATAAAGTAGTATTTTCTCTTGGTTTAGAAATGATTCCCTACTTTCCCAGTCTATGAAAAATAGCTTGAAAGAATTCTCATGTGATTTTCTATCATTCTTATCTATCACCACAAAATGGACCTTTTCAAAATGGACCTGAGTTCAGCTAAATCACTTTCTTCGGATCCCTGTCCTCATGGGAGCTACCTCTGAGCACCAATCCAAGAATAGCTCCTTGACACTGCTGGAAGTGGCAAAAACAACACAAACTCAAAAACCAATATCAATGAAAAGAAATCCATCTGGAAGCCTTCTTCAATTGTTTTGTTGTTGTTTTTTTTTTTCTTGTTGGGTTCAGCACCAACTCTGCTACCTACATAAAGTAGATTTAAGTGTTTCACAGTTCTTACAGAAATAAGTCTATTTTTCTTTGGTGTTTCATTGTAGACTATGTTGAATTCTTGTAAAATTTTGTTTATCTGAAGGCCATACTCTATGGTTCTCAGAGATTCATACAGTATCCATTCCAGGATTCCCATCTGTAAAGTACATGCTCCAGTCCTTTAAGCAATTTTCTAGTTTCTCTTTTGTTGTTGATATTGTTGTTGTTTCTTTTGGGCCATTTCCAACAATGTTTAGAGTTTACTCCTGGCTCTACATTTAGCAATCTTTTCTGATTGTCCTGTGGGTACCACATGGGATAATAGATGTTGGTTGAATTCAAGTAGGTAGAGCTCAGGACAAGGAACTTACATGCTGAACTATTGCTCTGACCATATCAGTCCCTCTTCTTAACCATTATATATTTATTATCAATTCTAAGGTAATTGATGTTTGATGGCTTTTGTTTTTCAATTGTTGTTCTTCCTCCAAGACAATATTTTGTACATACTGAATTGAAATATGTTATATACTCCCTCTATAGCTGTTGTTATTAGTTTTATTTTAGTTTGGAGGTCAAACCCTATGATGTTCAGGTGTTCCTGGCTCTGTTCTTCAGGGATCATTCATGGTAATACTTGGTGGATCATTATGTGATATCAAGGATTTAACCTGAAATTGCTTCATGCAAGGCCAGATCCTTAATCCCTATATGATAGCTCTTATCTTGCTCTATAGGATTTCTTTGGGTTTTGTTTGTTTGTTTTTGGTAGGGGCACATCTGGTGTTGTTCAGGAGTTATTCCTGGCTCTACACTCAGTTGGAGGCTATATAGGATGTAGGAAATTAGATTGGTCACATAGAAAACCCTATACATTTTACAATTGCTTCAATCCCTCCTTCCTATATCATTTTTATGTATTGTCTGTCTCAAAGGGAAGATGCAGAATACCTAGGATTGCTTAAAAAGCAAAAAGGTATGGGGACATGGTTTGATGCTAGAAGATTTTTTTTGTAATATGAAGCAAACTGTTCCTTCATCAAATGCAATCCCAGCAGTACATTGTTATCATTATCTTCACTGCCACTAATGTACAATCTCCAAAGCATCACAACCAAGTGTGTGCTACCTCTAGACATCACAATAAAGACAACAAAGGGTAGAGAAGGAAGAAACAAAACAAAAGTCTTGCTTGTTGCACATAAAAAAGAAGAATTTTCTAATTAGTAGAAATGTTCAAAGAAAAAGTGAGTTGGTCATGTAAATTTTATAATAAAAATTTCAAGGAGAGCATGGGTATCATAAGGATAATATCTAAAACAAGTAGATAGTTAGATCTCATCATTTCAAATATGATTCTTTTTAATTTTTTTTTTTGGTTACACCCGATGGCACTCAGGATTTACTCCTGGCAGATTTACTCCAAAATCACTCCTGGCAGGCACAGGGGACCAAATGGGATGCTGGGATTCGAACCACCATTCGTCCTAAGTCTGCTGCATGCAAGGAAAATTCCCTACCACTGTGCTATCTCTCTGCACCCAACCCCACTTTTTAACTTTTCAAATAAAGAGATGGTGATTTAAAAGTTATTCATCAGCAAGTTTTAGGATTACAATTTCCCAACACCAACCATACCACCAATATCAGGAACCACTTCTGGCTGGGCTCGGGGGGCCATATAGAGTGCTGCAGATCTGACCTGGGACAGCTGCAAAAGTGGTTCTCACTTGCATTAAGGCAAGTGCCAAACCCACTGTCCTATTGCTCTGACTTCCTAAGTACACTTCTAATACTATGATTCTATACACCAAAAAATTGATGTGTGAAAATCTAAATTTATAATAATTAGTTATTCTGGGATCTGTCAAATTGCAATCAAGAACTTGTTAAACAAATAACTGGGCAGCTATTTAAAGACCTCTTTGGATTCCTATCACCCACATAAATAGTTATGTTTGGCCAAGTTGGCTTACAACTGTCAGCAAACACAAGTATACATCTAATAATCTCTAAAACCTGCTCCAGGTACTATGCAAGATGGTTGCTGGTTTGCTCTTAGAAATTAGTTTAGAACAACAGATTGTTAGCTTCTAGTGGTCTGCCAAGGGTATTTTTAATTGAGGGCCTGTGAAAACTTAACTCCAATGGTAATTCAGCTATGTAATCTTTCTCTCTTTATTGTTAATGAAAGACAAAACAAAGCAGTAGGATGAGTCAATTATCTTTTCCTGGATCATCACTATAGATTGCATTGATCTTCCTCAGACAGCAAGTCACCACCTCTTTGAATCTGCTCGTGAACTGTGCAGAGCTCAACAGTTGAGTAGCTGAAGGTTCAAAATCAGATAGACATAAAGCAAATCACTGATTCAGAATCAGCTAACTCAATTCATAAATAATTAAACCTGTTCTTATTTCCTAATTAAGTCAAAGAGATTGGCTTCAGTAGTGAACTCAGATGTATATGAATTTTTAGAGTTCTGATTTTATTCCACAGCCTAAGTGAGAAAGCTAACATTCCAAATTAAACAACCTCATATTTCATGATGCTGGTGGGGAGCATTTCATTCTAGCCTAGTACTTCCTTCCTATTGACAACTCACTTCAAGCAAAAGCAAAATTTCTGGGTAGCAAATCTAAACCAGTTTCTATTTTAAGACTAATGCTTGTGTGATGAAAGTAACTTATCAACAATTGATACTGACCTCTGCTGAAAATTACTTTGAAGGAAGATAAAATTATCCTTATTAATTTATTTTTAGGAGTTTCCCCAATAAAATACGTGGATTTGGAAGCACTTGCTTTTTTGCAAGTGAGAAGCATTTGAGACCTAGCAGTGCTGGGGGCAATCAGGAACATATAGAGCAATACAAGTTTTTCTGTGCTGGACACAGGATGATACATTTATGTTAGATGAGTAACCAGAACTCAGAGTATGTAATATGCCTGACCATGATTAGAAGCAACACAGGGATCTCTCATAAAACTTTGTGCTTCTAATCATGGTCATTCATATGACTCTGTGCTCTGGTCACTCAACTAACCTAAAAGTGGGAGTCAGTGGTATTACTCTGTGTCCAACAAGTGTATGTTGCCTGCTGGGATAAGTGACTACTAAGACAAGTAAATAAAAAAGCAGCTAGCACATCATGGATCCCTCCCTAGAGTTAATGAATTGCTTGTACTGAATGACAAATTGGTCACATTATTAGAGAATTGTTCATAGGAGCTGAAATTATGCCCCAGGAAGGATTAAATTGGAAACCTGAGGCTTGCAAGAGGCTTGACAGTCTAAATCCAGATAAGCGCCAGAAGTCAAGCTGGGTCAAGAAAGAGGCTCACTCTGCAGAGTTAGCTTAAAAGGCCACTGCACACTCTTTCCATATGGGAGGTCTGGGATCAATCCCCAACACAACATGGTCTCCAGAGCACGGACAGAAGTGTCCTCAAAATTACATGCTGGGAGTAACCCCAGCCTGCCAGTTTATAGCCTTAAAACAAATAGAAAAGGCTAAGAAAAAGAAAGAAAAGAAAAAAATGAGAGAAAGAAAGAAAAAGAAAGGAAGGAAAGAAAGAAAGAAAGAAAGAAAGAAAGAAAGAAAGAAAGAAAGAAAGAAAGAAAGAAAGAAAGAAAGAAAGAAAGAAAGAAAGAAAGAAAGAAAGAGAGAGAAAGAAAGAGAGAGAGAGAGAAAGAAGGGAGGGAGGGAGGAAGGAAAGATAAAGAAAGAAAGAAAGAAAGAAAGAAAGGAAGGAAGGAAGGAAGGAAGGAAGGAAGGAAGGAAGGAAGGAAGGAAGGAAGGAAGGAAGGAAGGAGAGAGAGAGGGAGGGAGGGAGGGAGGGAGGGAGGAAGGAAGGAAGGAAGGAAGGAAGGAAAGAAAGAAAGAAAGAAAGAAAGAAAGAAAGAAAGAAAGAAAGAAAGAAAGAAAGAAAGAAAGAAAGAAAGAAAGAAAGAAAGAAAGAAAGAAGAAAGAAAGAAAGAAAGAAAGAAAGAAAGAAAGAAAGAAAGAAAGAAAGAAAGAAAGAAAGAAAGAAAGAAAGAAAGAAAGAAAGAAAGAAAGAGAAAGAGAGAGAAAGAAAGAAAGAGAGAGAGAAAGAAGGGAGGGAGGGAGGAAGGAAAGAGAAAGAAAGAAAGAAAGAAAGAAAGAAAGAAAGAAAGAAAGAAAGAAAGAAAGAAAGAAAGAAAGAAAGAAAGAAAGAAAGAAAGAAAGAAAGAAAGAAAGAAAGAAAGAAAGAAAGAAAAAGAAAGAAAAAGAAAGAGAGAAAGAAAGAAAGAAAGAAAAAGAAAGAGAAAGAAAGAAAGAAAGAAAGAAAGAAAGAAAGAAAGAAAGAAAGAAAGAAAGAGAGAGAGAGAGAAAAAAAGAGAGAAAGAGAGAGCAAGAAAGAAAGAAAGAAAGAAAGAAAGAAAGAAAGAAAGAAAGAAAGAAAGAAAGAAAGAAAGAAAGAAAGAAAGAAAGAAAGAAAGAAAGAAAGAAAGGGAAAGAAAGAAGAAAGAAAGAGAAGGAAAGAAGAAAGAAAGAGAAGAAAGAGAAAAAGGAGGAAGGAAGGAGGATGGAAGGAAAGAAAAAAGGAGGAAGGAAGGAAGGAAGGAAGGAAGGAAGGAAGGAAGGAAGGAAGGAAGGAAGGAAGGAAGGAAGGAAGGAAGGAAGGAAGGAAGGAAGGAAGGAAGGAAGGAAGGAAGGAAGGAAAAATAGATCACTAAGTAAGACTCAAGAAAAGTTAGGAAGGAAGGAAGGAAGGAAGGAAGGAAGGAAGGAAGGAAGGAAGGAAGGAAGGAAGGAAGGAAGGAAGGAAGGAAGGAAGGAAGGAAGGAAGGAAGGAAGGAAGGAAGGAAGGAAGGAAGGAAGGAAAAATAGATCACTAAGTAAGACTGTCAAGAAAAGTTACAGAATTTTAAGGAATCTACCCCAGGGAATGACTAGATGCAGAGATAGCTCAGAGATAATCCAGAAGAGCCTGGCTCAAAAGATAGATATTGCACTAGCTGCTTGTTCAAAAGGACTTCCCACCCAAGACCAAGGGACTCTCATCTGAAAAGCCTAAGATGAAACAGAATCCTGAAAAATCTCACAAAGACAATTCAGAAAAATTAGCGTTAACTAAAATTTAGTATATACATACAGGAGCTTCATGCTCTCAAAGACAGCTGGACATTTGAAGGTTGAAAAATGACAGTAATAAAATTGATCTCACATTTTATAGTTCATATTTTAAATATTCTGTTAATGATATATAAATACTCTATGTCAAGAAATTCTAAAAGATGCTCGCTTGCTCATTTTTGCTATGTACAGTTGTAACCATTTTTTTTAAATATTAGAACTGGTGGTTAAGCAGATAGATCAAAGGACTGTAAGCATAAGTGGGGACCCTGGTTTGATCCCTGGTACATTACAGTCTTCTAGCACTACTGAAAGTGACTCCTCCCAAAAATGTTAAAGCTATAAAATGTTAAAACTATAAGCAAACACATATTAAATACCTACTATATTTGGGATCTATAGTCTCAAAATGAAATGTCATTTTTTTCTCACTTTGACTACATCCCTATTAATTCAATTACCAGGGCAGTTATTTTGAGTAAACTGTGATTGAACAAAATATAATTTAACAGATTTTCTCTGTAGTGTCTGATTTGTATGAAATATCTCCATTCAAAAACTGTGGAGATGATGTTGATATAACAGACTTTGTTCAGATAGATAGGAGTAGGTCATCTAAAACATTTTTCCCATATTTTAAAGAAGACAGGCCTAAACATGACCATGAAAATGCCCTTTCTATGTCGCCATCAAAATGCTCCAAAAATAATAAAAAATAAAAAATAATTATTTAATATACATTGCCACCTTGCAATAGATACAAATTGGAGTTTACTAAATCTTTTCCTTTTGAAAAAGATGGTATAAAATCTTGTGGATTCAATACTTTATGGATTCAATACCTAGCTCTATCTTGTTTTCTCCCTTTTAAGTTGTTTACTACTTACAAACTTTCTTCTAACTGTAACGTATACTATGCTCATCTGCTGGCTAAACACAACAACATATCCCTGAAAAAGAGTCAGGAATTTTCCTACATGTGGAGTCACTAGATAAAATACCAGACAGCCTGTATTTTAAACTTAAATTAGAACTTTAAATAAGCAACTAGCTAGGCAAGCTGTCATATTCCCAACAGCTCACTTTAGGTTATAATTTGTTTGTAATTTAATTAAGAACAACATTATGAATTTTCAATTAGATTACTGGTAGACTCAGTATCATTAGTTTCTTCCACTTAAGATTATAATTTGTTTGTAATTAAATTAAGGACAAAGTTATGAATTGCCAATTAGATTGTTGGTAGACTCAAGATAATTAATTTCTTTCCTTCAAAAATATCAAAGGGCCAGAGATATAATATAGTGAGTAAGATGTTTGCCTTGCCAGTAATTAGGATACAAAGGCTACATATGGAATGGGAAAAATTATTCATCCAACATTCATCTGACAAAGGGCAATATCTAAGATATGGTGCTGACAGAACTGAACAGAAAAAAAACCACAATATCTAATCACATCCAAAAAATGGGGAGAAGAAATGAACAGAAGAATGGGGAGAAATGACATTTCCTCAAAGAAAAAATAAAATGTCCAAAAGGCACATAAAAAAAAATGCTCCACTTCACTAATCATCAGGGAGAAGCAAATCAAAATAACAGTGAGATATCATCTCACACCACAGAGACTGGCACAAATCACAAAGAACAAGAATAACCAGTGCTTGCGTGGGTGTGGGAGAAAGGAACTCGCATTCACTGCTGATGGAAATGCTGTCTAGTGAACTGGTAAACAATATGGACATTCCTTAAAAAGCTGGAAATTGAGCTTCCTTCTGATCCAGCAAAACCACTCCTAAAGATATACCCTAGGAACACAAAAACACAATACAAAAAATGACCTCTATGCCACTATGTTTATTGCAGCACTATTTACAATAGCCAGAATCTGGAAACAATTCAGGTGCCTAACAACAGATGAGTGGCTAAAGAAACTGTGGTATATCTACACAGTGGAATTTGCAGATGTTAGGAAAAATAAAGTCATGAAATTTGCTTATACATGGAGAGACATGGAGAATATTATGCTGAACAAAATATATCAGAAGGAGAAGGACAAACAGAATAATCTCACTCACCACTGGGATATAAGGAAAATACAAGAGTGGGGATGATATCTAGAAACAATAGAGATGAAAATTAGAACCTTTTCATGGTAGGAAGCTTGCCCCCAAAGAGTGGAGAGTGCAGTTAGAGTAGAGAAGGTCTAATATGGAAAGGACATTCATGACACCCCTTGATTTGCAGATGTAGAAAACACAATGTCACAAAAGAAAAGAGAGCAAGCAAGAGAAAGAGAGAGAAGAGTGAGAGAAGTTAAATGCCTTCCCCAGAAGCAGGCAGCAGATGGTGGGAGGGAGGGAAGATGGCATCAGGGAGGGTGCGAGTGAAACTGTTGCCATTGGAGGTTGAAAATGTGCACTGATGAAGGTTGTTATCCATTGTATGACTGATAACTCAATCATGAAAAACTTTATCTGTGTTTGGGGGGGGGACTGTATATGCACAACTTTGTCACCATAGTGTTTAAATAAAAGAACAGATGAGAAAACAAACAAACGAAAAGATGTTTGCCTGGCACAAACAGACTTGGGTTCAATTCCTGGCTCTACCTAGGTCCTCTGACCAGAATGTAAGGCCTAAGTACAACTGTGTGTATCCCAAAAGACAAAATCAAATAAAATTTAAAAAGTGAATTTATCTTAATAATTTATAGTAACATATAAGAAGAATCTGTACAGTAAAACAACCACAAATATCTACATGAAATAAATACATTGAACCTTCTTTCTCCAGTACCTGACAGGGTTCTTGAAATACTAAGATACTAGAGATACTAAATACTAAATACAAAATACTGGAGATACTAAGTGAAAACTGTTTGGTCTCAATTTCCTGACACACTTCTCTGAAGTTCCTTGAAATCTGCTATGTGATAGGAAAGCCTGGTGGGCCACTCCCTGTTGTGAACTCCTCAATGCAAGCTTTAGAAGAGGCAAGTCATTATCTTCATCTTGATTTCTGGTACAGAACCTTTTTTTTTTTTCATACTTAGCAGTGTTCAGGGGTCTCTCCACGCTTCACACCCAGGAATTACTCCTGGTGGTACTCCAGGAACCATATGGAATGTTGATGATCAAACCGAGCTCAGTTAAGTGCAAGGCAAATGCTGTCTTTACTGTACATCACTTCAGCCTCATCTGGTACAGTTACTATCTTGTAGTCTCCTAATTTGAAGTTTAAAACTGTAATTTCCTGACTGATCATAGCTATAAATGTATTTGTCATTATTCATAATAAACACCCTCCTGGGGAGGAGAAATAGGTTGAAGGGTTAGTGTGCAAGCCCAGCTTTGCATGCAGAGGGTCCAGATTTGGTTCCCCAATTACTCCATAGTCCCTGAGCATTGCAGGAGTAAGTCTCTGAGCATTTCTAAGAGTAGGTAATCCCTGCAAACCTTTTCTATGATCTTCTTTATATAAAAAAAAGCATGTTTAAAACACCTAGAGCTTATGTTAATGAATAACTTTAGAAGACACTAAAGTGGGGGGCTGGTTGCTAGTAGAATTAAGTGCTGGTGAGAGTGCACCAGGGAAGACCTGGAACCTTTTAGTTTCTTTGCACATAGTTTTTCCTATACATCTCTTCCATATGACTATTCTTGAGTTACAGCCTTTGATAATAAGCTAGTAACTTATTTACTACAGTTTTCTTTAATTTTGTGAACCATTCAAGCAAGTTAATGGAACCTAATGAAGGGGTTATCACTCTATTTCCTTTTAATAAGAATTCCTGTCTTGTTCTTTTTTTTTCTTTTTTCTTTTTTTTTCTTGCATTCATTTATGGAATAAAGTCTTGAAAAGTAAAAGTTCCAAATAAATAAAAAATATAAAAACTATGAACTGTGAGTCACACTCACACCCCGTCCCTCCGCTTCTCCAGAGAGGTAAGCCAGGCTGGAAGTAGAGTTAAGAATCAATCACATATTCTAATACAGCCTCTGTAAAAATCCCAAAAGCAAGACACTCAGAGAGTTTCCGGTCTGGTGAAGACAGAGATCCTTCCAGACCCCAAAGTCCTTCAACTGACTGAGCATCTGCAATATTTATAAACTAATCTAATCAAGCAGCCATGTACATCATGCTTCTCTGAGCTCTGTGTGCCACTCTAGCAAATTATCAGCAAAGAGGGATCGACTTCATGAACCCAAATGTAGAGTCAGCCAAAAGTACAAGGGACAACATGGACTTATAATTGGTATTTGTGGGTGAGGGAGCAGAGGGTGAAGCAGTCTGTGGGAGCTAGTCCCTAGTAAGATTAGTTGCTAACTTCAGATTGTGTGGGTTTAAGCTGAACTGAAGTCAGAGAAGATTGATTGTGTAGAAGAACCACATCTCTTGTGTCAGAAGTGCTGTAAGGATGCTGCTAACATGGGCTTAAATAAAAAACAGAAGATATATTATTTGAAACAGCATGCTACAGATGATGAGCTAGAGCATTGCAGAACAACATTTTAGGGTAGTGCTTATGGCAATAAAAGCAATATATTTTTTTATCTTTTTAGAGTTGGGTACTGTGATGCAAACCCAGTACCGCCACCATTGCAAACCATGTATTCTAGAGCTAGCTACATCTTTAGCCTCTAGCACACCAATATTTAATTACAAAATCTGCTGGATATAAGGAAGCATAAGGTTATGTGAAAGCTAATACCTGAGTAAGATTGTCAATTGTAGCAACACAAAATATATAGCAATGTTCAGGAGAGTGAAATATATATTTCAGATAAGCTTTTTAAAATATAATTCAAGTGAACCAGAGAGATAATAAAGAAGGTAAAGTATTTAACTGGGTCTTATCCAAGGTGCCACATATGGTTCCCAGAAGTGATCCCTAAGCACATACCAAAACATGCTAATGATAATAGAATGATGATGATAATAATAATAGTTCCATGAAACAACTATGATATACATATGCTAAAAATTTATTTGTGGATCAGAGAGATGATACATTGGGGAAGGAGCTTGGATTACACAAAACCAACCTGGGCTTTTTCTCAGCATCCCATATGATCCTCTGAACCCACCAGGAATGATTCCTGAGTACAAAACTAGGAGTAATCCTTGTTGCTCCAAAAGTAAAACAAAAAGTTATTTATTAATAGATTGTACATTTGAGTTTTGGTCTTCAGCCTGTGGTGTTATGAATGTTACTCCTAATCAGAGTTTGGGGTCATTCCCAGATGTATTACAGACCAATGTGGTCCTGGGAATCAAACCCAGGTCTCCTGCATGCAAAGCTTACACTCAACCCATTAAGGTATCTCTGTGGCTCAATCACTTATTTGAATTTCATATTTACCTGGGTATTTTGTAATTTCTTTCCTGGAAAAAACTATATCTAGGGGACTTTGAGCTCATCTGAAAATTCAGTGAGGGATGTTTAAAGAGGAAAATTAAAATAGAATAATCATAAAGTGATCTTCCAAAGTTATATGGGAGACATAAAATGCTTTTTAGAAGAATCTCTGTAGTGGCCCATAAACAATGAGAAATTAAAAGTCTTACATGGCCAAGACTGTAGTAAGCAGCAGAGCACTTGCCTTGAATCCCTGGCACCATATAAAACGTAAATTATTTTAATATAATCATTAAAAATAAATTATTTTGTAAACAATTTTTATAAAATGTAATTGTTTACAAAGTATTTTATCTAACTTACATGTAAATCAATCTGAGAGTCTTATGCAATATAAAGGCTCATCTGTGTTAACCTCAGTTCTGTGTTCAGGGTCTAATCTATATATACAGATACTTCTCATATCTAACTACAAGCTATCTTTTGAACTATGAGACAATCATTTTATAAAGGTAGCAAATGCATCTATCCCAGTGCTTATGTTATTAAAAAAAAAAAGCTAGAGACAACTCTCTTAAAGCATTAGTAAGCTTTTTTCTTTCTTTTCTTTTCTTTCTTTCTTTCTTTTTTTTTTTTTGTTCTTTTGAGCCACACCCAGTGGCACTCAGGAGTTACTCCTGGCTCTGTGCTCAGAAATTGCTCCTCGCTTGGGGGATTATTTGGGATCGAACCTTCGTCTGTCCTGGGACAGTCACAAGCAAGGCACATGCCCTACCACTATGCTACCACTCCAGCCCCTCGTAAGCATTTTAAATAAAAAAAAATATGGTCAGCTTTATTTAACAGTACAGTAAATATATTAACCAACAAAGATACCAGTATTAAGTCAAGAAGATGGCGTGAGAAGTTGGAGCACATGCTTTGCTTTTAGGAGGTCCAGGAATAAAGCCCCATGCTACAAGGCCAGGAGTGGTCCCTACACACCACACACCACACACCTACACACCTGCACACCACTGGCAATGACCCCCCCCCCCCCGAAAAAAACACTGTTCTAGAATACTTCATTCTATTTAATTTTTTTAATCAAGGAATCAAACCTGGTTTGCCACATGAAAGGCAAAACCAGAGCACTACCTGCTGTACTATCACTCAAGCCCTTGGGGTACCTTCTCACCTCTACTTCTTCCCTTCCTGTTCACAGAGATAAGACGTTCTTGGGGGCTGTATTACCTGTCCCTGAAGCCCCAGAAAATACTTGGCAGAGCACAAAGGAAGGAGATTTATTATGGTTCGTGCTTTGACTCTACAAAGTTCACTGCATGTCCCAGACCCAGAGCCTTGTTCAATTCTGGAAATTTTGTATTATGATCAACTATAAAATATTCAGACAAAATTGATAAATATATTTTCAAGTAAAATTCAGTTGGGGTATCATACCTGAAAAAGTGTGGCTAATATTTGGAGATCAAAAACCAAATATTTTTTAGACATAGCTTTAATATATTTTAAGATCAAATTCAGAGGCTTCCAAAATCAAGTACTACAAAGCTTTTGAAAACACCATATCCTAGGCCAGAGAGATAGCACAGTGGTAGGGCATTTGCGTTGCACAGGACAGAACAAGGACAGATTCGGGTTCCATTCCCGGCATCCTATATGGTCCCTGAGCCTGCCAGGAATGATTTGTGAGCTCAGAACCAGGAGTAACCCCTGAATACCACTGAGTGTAGCCCAAAAACAAAGCAACAAAAAAGTTTAATAAAAGAAAGTATTATTTTCTGATTAAATTCTAGATATTGATATCTACCTACATAGGAACAGTTTAATATAATAAATATATATAACTCTTCCAGGGAAAATTAAGAGCTATATATATTAAGAAGTTATAGTGATATATTATAATCAGCTCTAAATCATGTAAGATAAGCTTGTAAGATATGGGACATATCCCTTAAAGACCAAAGAATTAGTTAAGTACTGAATTGTAACTCCTCCAAAAGCTATAAACTGTGAAACTGTTGACATTGGTGGCAGGAAATGCTCACTGGTAAAAGTTGTCATAGACTGTATGACTGAAACTCAATCATAAATTTTATGTGTGGAATAAAAAATGTAGTATGAATAACCTTGTAACCATGGTGCTTAAATTAAAAATACACTAAAACTCAATAAAAGCTATAAACTGAAGCCCTGATCCTCATCCTCATGTGATGTCATTCACAGATACAGCTTTTAAGAGGTAACTTTGGTAAAATAATTTTATGATGACAGGTCAGACCATATAAGCATACTGATCTCATAAGAGTTTTCCCTCTTTTTCCCTATTCCCTTTCCCCACCTCTCATCCCACACAATCAAAGCAATATGAAAAGGCTATGATTTTAAACTTCCATGAGAAAATTTATTACCATGGCTAATTACCTAGTTTATGGCACTGTGTTATATAGCAAGACAGAAACCCAAAAGCATTAGGCATATTCTCATAGATGCTAGGCACTACATCCTTACTTCCCAGTTCAGCACTGATTTCTAAAGTGCCAATGATGTGGGATATATTTAATTCATCATCTTATCTTTTAATTTTGGTTTTACATCAACATCCATAAGTGCTCAGGAGTTACTCCTGGCTCTGCATTCAAGAATCACTCCTGATGGGCTCAGAGGCCCATATGGGATGCTGGGGATCAAACCAGAGTTGGCAAGGCAAAAGTCTCCTTGCTTTGCTATTGCTCTAGTTTAAGTTTGTTTCATCCAGTTATAGGAGGAGAGAGAGAGAGAGAGAGAGAGAGAGAGAGAGAGAGAGAGAGAGAGAGAGAGAGAGAACAAGACAGAATTAGTTGATATGCTGGTGTGTGCTTGGCATACAGGATTTCTATACCAGTTCATAAGAAGCATATTTAAAACCTTAGCAGATGTTCATGGTACAATTTAAGTAAAAGTACAAGGTATAGCAGAGTTTAACATAAATTCATCATATCTCATTCCACCAATACATTAACTACTGAGTCGATGACCATCTGAAACAATGAAATACTACTTTAGAAAACTTTCCAAAGGATATTGACTCCAGTAGCAGCTGATTGAATGTCAGATTTTGGGAGCCCAAAATATCTTTGCTTAATTTCCTTAATTGTGGAGCATTGTATTTGTCCACTTATAAACTTATATAGGTTCCTCAAAAAAAAAATGATCAGACTTGAACACCAAACCCAAAATCACTGACAACAGAATCGATACCTAATCTACAACAAGCTATACAAGTGGGGACCAGTTACACTAGCATCCTGGGGGTAAAGGAGGGAGATATGGGATGCATGCTGGGAACAGGGGTGGAGGGAGGACAACACTGGTGGTGGGAATGCCCCTCATTCATTGTCACTATGTAACTTAAATATTACTGTGAAAGGTCTGTTATTTGCTTTAGCCACAATAAAAATTTTTAAAAATAAAATAAAAGTAAAGTAAAAAAAATATGCCTAATGGGACCAGAGAAATATACAACAGATAAGGCACAACCTTCCTTGCACACAGCCAGCCTGGGTTCTGTTCCCAGAATCCCATCTAGTCCCTAAGAACTGCAAAGAGTGATTGCTAAGTGTAGAGTCAAGAGGAAACCCCAAAGGATGCTCCAAACAAAAACCAAATAAACAAAATCCTAACAACTACCTAAATAACAGGATGTAATAAAGTTTGTGATCTCCTAAATAGTTTAGCATTGTTTCATGACCTGCTTTTCATCATAGGTATCTATTCTGAGATGGCAAAACATTAGAACCATAGATGCAGCTTAGTAACATAGAGGAAAAACAAAATGCAAGATGACAAAAACATTTTTAACGAAATAGTCATTTCCAGTAAGCATTTTGGTGAGAACACCTTTTTATTTCCTCTAAACTTACTTATATTCCTTCAACCAAAGCCATGATCTTATTAACCTCATCTGTGATTAGAATTTCCTGTAGGAAATGCACTCTTGCTATTGAGGCCCCTTTAAAAACAAAATTAAAACCAAATACAAATTAACTTAAAGCATCATGAAAAATGTGTCAGACAAACAGCAATATCCCCTAGAGCACCCTCAACATTATCTCAGCCTGAGGCTGGTTTTATGAGGCACCAAATGATAACGAGAAGGCTGTGTGATGAACCTGAAGCCAGAATAGGGAACTTGCTTAGCTGAACTCAACAAATTCTGCCATCTCATCTCTACAACGAAAATCAAAACACTCAGTTTCACCTCTTTGGGGCAGCGACTTTCATAGTTCATAATTATATTATTAGATCTAAAATAAAAGAAAGATCATGGTCTGAAGATCAAGGGTTTCAGCTCTTTTGGTGGTAAGTCAAGCCATATAACTAATGGCCACAAACTAAAGACTTTTAAGGTTCTTTATCATCGTAATGTCTTAAAATTCAAAGAGTTTTTTGTTGGATATATTTAAAGGTCATTTGCCACTTAGTTTCAATAAACTATTGAAGATTTCTGGGAATAGACTCCCATTAGTGGGTCTTATTGGTCTACAGAATCAAGACCTCGATTGATTGGGAATGATCTCATTTCCCTTGAGTTCACAGGCCATGGATTATCTTTACAGCTGTTTCTTCATGTAATCCCATAATGACTCTTGTGAATTTGGCAGCACCTGAATAAAAGGTTCTCTGTGGGAGAACCATGTGATCTCTAATCACTCAGTGACTCTTTCCACAGATCCAGTCAGGAGAATTCATATATAGAAACAATGTCCAGCAAATGTCCAGTTGGCTTCCTAGGATAGAAGTGTGTTCTTGGGGCCGGAGAGATAGCATGGAGGTAAGGCGATTGCCTTTCATGCAGGAGGTCATCAGTTCGAATCCCGGCGTCCCATATGGTCCCCCGTGCCTGCCAGGAGCAATTTCTGAGCCTGGAGCCAGGAATAACACCCTGAGCACTGCCGGGTGTGACCCAAAAACCACAAAAAAAAAAAAAAAAAAAAAAAAAAAAAAAAAAAGAAGTGTGTTCTTTCTCACACTAGGCAAACTCATGTATGTTTTTGTTGACAGGCTGATGTTGAATTCTTTCTGGGAAAATATGAGCTCCTTTTTTTTAATTTATGAAGTGGGAATCATACCATCTGTATCATGTGACTACTATGAAAAATTAACAGACATAAACAAATTAATAAGGTTGTCCCAAGAGTGTCTAGAACATAATGTATAATTGGTAAACATAATTTATCTTGACTTCTTTCAGCTAAAAAAATTATGTCCTTACTAATGAGAAAAAAGCATTCTGGACATATTTTTGTACTTCAAAAAATTGCTCTAAAGCAAGTATATTATACCCAGCTTTTGTTCCTATAAGACATAATTTAGGACATTAATATACTACTATGTAAGATAGTGATTTAATATATAGCACATTAATGGAACCAAATAAACTAATCTGACAAGACAATACACATATAATCATTGTAAAAATATTTTCTCAGTGAGTATAATATATTTGCAAAACCATTGAAAACTATATATTTCAAATAAAGTGGTGGCAAGTAGACAATTAATGATGTTTGCGTGTCTGTCTTTAATGCGTAGAATATTTTACCATAGTTGAAACAATTTTTTAAAATAAAAAAGGCTCACTAAAATTTATGTTAAGAGTGACTAACAAAAGTCTGCCTTATTCTAGCTACAGTTCCCTTAAGATCCTGGTGTAAAAATAAAATCTTAAAATCCCCTAGCAGGATTTTGGTTTGAAACTGGGGTTCAATTATTTTCACCAACCACTTAGAAGATAGAGCTGTTTTGCAAATAAATCTTTCATGAAGCTCTCTAAGGGTCGATGTGCTTGTATTAGAGACAGAATGTGTTTGATTTCTGAGTCAATTGACAGATCCATGATTAATATGACCTGATATTTTTCCTAGCATTTACTGTACCCATCAATAGTGATGATGCAACAGATTCCAGTAAACAGCTTCTTTGAAGGCACGAAAACAACTAGCTTTAAAACAAAAGTAAGTCTGTTTTTCTTCCATCCATTCAAAATGCTTTTCTTTTATAAAGAAATTTATGTGGAGTACTAGCTCAAACAAATTAACGACAACAACAACAACAACAAAAAATCCTCACAATTATAAGGTAAAAGTGGTGAGGTAAAATAGGTAAAAGGAAACTGTAGGTTGTTTTATGAAAAAGTGTGTAAAAGTGATGAGGCCTGGAAGAGAATGCATAGTGCTAGAAAATATGCCTTGAATAATTTCCCCAGCACTGCATAATGCCTAAGTACTCCTGAGGTGACCCTGAGGAGTCACAAACACCGCTGGGCTAGAGCAACATCACACTAATAGAACACAGAAATGAACCACCTAGATCAGTTGACTAAGTAACATTGGCTCCTAGGACTTCATGGGTATCCTGTACCCTCCAATAGAGAGAATACTGTTGAAAAATAATGGGGTCATAGGTCCTAATCACTGCTCAGACACTAGCTAAGGGTACTATGATAAGCCTCTTATTTGAAAATAGATATCCACAAGACTGCACAGCATGCCAGTACCCCCTGTTAAAAGTTAACATTGGGGACTCAACCAACTTGGATGGATTCACGTCCAACTCATGTTTTATTTCTTTTTTTTCTAGTTTGTGGGGTACACCCAGGGATGCTCAGAAGTCATCCCTGGTTCTGCACTTAGTAATTACTTCTGGTGGTGTATTGGGGACCATATGGGATGCTGGGGATTGTCAAAAGACATTTGCCCTACTTGCTGTACTACTACTCTGGCTTCCCAGCTCTTTCTTAAGGTGATTTATAATCTTGAACAATATTACTCAAGTCTCAGTGCTCGGTTAGTCTTTTCTCATTCTGATGTAGTAGCATCTTTTCCACAGTGGTGGGAAGGATAAAGTACTATACAATTAATTAAAATATGTTGACTGTCTATGCTGGTAGGTGGGAGGGAGAAGGTAATACACTTTCAGCATGGTGCTCAGGAGTTACTTCCAGAGGTACTCATGAATCCATGCAGAATTGGGGCTCAAAGCCAGTGCTCCAGCATGCAGAGCCTTGTTGAGCCTTCTCCCTGTCCCATAAAATAACTTTCAAGTTAGCCAAAAAAAAAAAAAGTGACATAAACATTCTCTAAGTATTTCAAGTCGTAGTCCGTTTCATATTAGAATATATAAGAAGTCAAAACTTCCAACCCTTGGCTAGAGAATATACAACCAGTTAGTTAGGTGCTTGCTTACCTTGCACAAAGCTGATAAAGTTTTGATCCCTGACACCCAATACAGTCTTCCAATCCCCACCAGAATTGATCCCTGAGCACAGAGACAACATAAGCACTGACCACCACCAGATATGGCCCAGAGAACCCACCAATTACAATTTAAAATCTTTTTCTTCAATGTGTGTATTTTAAAGAATAATTCAAGTGATTCAAGGTTTTTATACAAAAAGCAAAATAGAAATCTAAGCTCATTTAGATGAGAAATAAAGCAAATAAGCACCGGGAAACAAATATTGGGTAAGGAAAAAAGAGAGAGAAGACGAAATGGATTTTTGAACAGCAATCTAAACAGCAGAGAGTCCACCTTGGGCAGACTTTACTGAGGCATCAGATTCTTCACAGCTGAGCTAGCCAGCTTCCCCTTGGGAAATATCACATGGGATTATTTCCAAGCTGCTCCTTTCATCCCCTTGAGTGCAACCAGCCTTTCTTTTCCCTATAGAAATATAAAGGGCAGCCTAAAGGGAAGCATTGCATACACATGGGTATTCAGTCCCTGGGAAGCCAATCTGAGCTCCAGACTTTCCAGCCCCAGGGGTCTCTGGGCACATCTGTCTGGGGACCAAGAAGCATTGTTACCTCTCTTCTTGGCTGTCTTTAGATTCCCTCAAGAGCCGTCATATTGAAACCAAATTTGCATCAGATTTATGGCTCATAATAAATAATTATGTGTACTCCAGGTTTGCTGGAGGAGGAGATGCCAAAGTCTTTGTGTTCTTTCTTTTCTTCCCCCAAAAAGAGCAGCTAAATTTTATTGCTTTATGCATCAGTCTCATTTTTTTCATTTTGTTGTTTTTGCACTGGGTGACTTGACATTTACTCAGTTTCATCTATCATGTAAAGAACTTTATGTCTTTCAAATTTCTCCTATGCTTTTGACCAAGTTATAGAAACATCTCCTAAGTCTTTCCATCTGGATTTCGTTTCTCTGCACCTTCACTTTTTTAATTAAATTAATTTATTTTATTTTTGGAGGGATATACCCCATGGAGCTCAGGGCTATTCTAGCTCTGTGCTCTGAGTGGCCTCTGGCCATGATTTGGGGACGCTATGTGGTACCAGGGATTCAAACCAGGGTCAGATGCATGCAGAGACAGCATGCAACTCCAACCTTTATATATGTACAACAACATTTTCTACCCTTTATTCTCATTTAAAATCAACATGGTCCAAATAAAACAGCACTCACACCACCACACAGGTTCTACTTTCTGATATCTTGGCAAAAGACGCCCATTAACCTTTTCAGAAACTTGAAAATAAGGACGATTCTCACCTTTCCCTTACTTCCTGAATTTTTTCATCAAAACTTTCTTTTTTTTTTTTTTTTTGGTAGTTTTTGGGTCACACCCGGCAGTGCTCAGGGGTTACTCCTGGCTTCAAGCTCAGAAATTGCTCCTGGCAGGCACGGGGGACCATATGGGACGCTGGGATTCGAACCGATGACCTCCTGCATGAAAGGCAAACGCCTTACCTCCATGCTATCTCTCCAGCCCCTCATCAAAACTTTCTGATTCTTCTAAAGAATAAACTTTGCACTCCCTTTATTTCCCCCAGATTTCAGGACAAGTGGCTAATTAAAGTTTTATACCAATTCTGTTAAAGCAAACAAAAGCTTTTGAATCAAAGGATTTGAATCTCACTAAACTCTTCCTTGTTTTGTCTATATTATTGCTACATCAATCTCCCACAAAGGCAAGATCTTCCTATCTAACTACCAAACATAGTGTAAAAAGGTTTTAGTCCATATACACTTGACTTTTTTTAGACTAAGCCATGATCTCTCACCGAAGTCTACCCATTCGGGATACCATTAAATGATTCTTACAAAGGGTCTCTTTTTTCTGATGGGCAGAAAGGAAGAAAGTGGCTTTTCCTTAAGTAAAAGAGGAAGGCAGTTATCTTAAGATCACCATTTTAGGGGCCGGAGAGATAGCATGGAGGTAAGGCGTTTGCCTTTCATGCAGGAGGTCATCGGTTCAAATCCCGGAGCCCCATATGGTCCCCTGTGCCTGCCAGGAGCAATTTCTGAGCCTGGAGCCAGGAATAACCCCTGAGCACTGCCGGGTGTGACCCAAAAACCACAAAAAAAATAAAATAAAATAAAGATCACCATTTTACCATAAGTATATCTTTTTGGACTGGGGGTGTAATTTAGTAATTTAGATGACACATGTATTGTAAAATCTCTCTATAGAAAATTTACAGGAAGAAAGTTGATCAGACACAGATTACCAACCTCCAGAGCATAGCTCACTGTTTCTTCCTGCATAGAACTCTAAAATGCAGTTTGAGTCAGGCTTTGCAAAGATTGGCTTATAAGAAAATATTGTAGAATTTTAAGTGATAGGGGCCAGAAAGACAGTACAGCATGCTGGTAAGGAACTCGTCATATATGCAGCCACACAGGTTTGATCCCTGACATTCCATAATGGTTCCTTAAGCACAGTGGGAAAATAGTACTAATTGCAGAGCCAGGAATAACCCTTGAGTATTGCCAGGTGTTGCCAAAAAAATCAAGAAACATAAACAAAAACCAAAATGATAAGCAAAGATAGGTAGAAATCTTTTACATTTTTTAATTTTACATCTGTAGATTCAAATGAAAAGCAGTTTATGATAAGCATCTGTCAATGCTGATTTGAATAATTAATCTGAACTTTGGCACCCCTAAATTTGCTTATGCAGAGCTGCCAATAACAATGAAACAAAATTGAGTGTGATATGTATTTTTCAAATGATAGAAATGAAGTATGCATACTAATGCACAAGACCTCACACCTGTAAGGATTCTAAATGATTCCTATAATTATGTCAGTGATGCCCTTTTAATCTAAGTTTTTATATAAATTTCATCTTTAAGAACTGCAAAACTCTGCTTCCCAATGTCAAATTTAAAGTGACAGAACTAATAAATCACCTAAACTAAAAAGACAATAGCATTCTATAGAAATGGGGGTAGAGAAATTCCTCAAACTAAGAATTTGTTTCTTAATGCTTAGCTGTGTTTTTGTCCATCACTTATGAAATACACGTGGAGAACAAAAATCTTAGGCCATGTCTGGCTTCCGTGATTAATTTTAAACATACTTCTATGTTAAGAGCTGCTCTTGGGCCCAGAGAGATAGCACAGCGGCGTTTGCCTTGCAAGCAGCCGATCCAGGACCAAAGGTGGTTGGTTCGAATCCCGGTGTCCCATATGGTCCCCGTGCCTGCCAGGAGCTATCTCTGAGCAGACAGCCAGAAGAAACCCCTGAGCATCGCTGGGTGTAGCCCAAACCAAAAAAAAAAAAAAAACAGAGCTGCTTTTGATGAATTTCCTAGTGTCTTTCTCAAGGATGAAACTCAAGGACGGTACATTATCATGGATGGAAACTCGGTCCTCCACACATAAAGCATACACTAGCCCTTTGAACTATCTCCCCAACAATCTTAGAGAAAACTATTGAGAAACCCAAGCTAGTAAAGATAAACAAATGGGAGCTAATATTGTAGTTTTACTATTCTCAAATAGTGGTCTAGGGACAACTTAAGGTCTCCAAGTCATTTTCAATAGGTCCAAGAAAGAAAACCATTTGCATATAACCATACGTTATTATTTGCCCTTTTTATTCTTCCTTTTGTAAGTATAGTTTACAATAGGTTTTGCAAAAGTTGCATGACTTTTGATATATCAGCAAACTGAGTAAATAGAATAAATTATAATTTTTATTTTTTCTACTGAATTGTATATTACTTAAAAGTTACTCCCTGCTTAGTACTCAGGGGTGCAATCAGAAGCATTAAGAAAGTCATGCAGTGCTGAGAATCAAACCCAGGATACCTGCATGTAAATTATGCACTCCAGTTTATTGAACCATCTTCTGGTCCGATGAAGCTGTCTTCCATTAAACTAGATGCTGAAGCAATTTGTAAATAGAAAATGTCACTACTCGTGTGAGAAATGTTTTAATAGAAACGTTTACAGTCTATTTTGTTATACATAAATTGCATATGAAAATATGGTAAAAAAAACCCTCCATTTTAAACTATAATTCATAGACATACAATGTTGGTGACATTCACGATCATATTATTATTTTTGAATTGTAAATCACTCCAGAAGACTATTGTACCACAGTTTCTCTCAAGCATGGAATTCAAGAAATGGTTAAAGATAAAATACTGTTACCTCTGATTACCTCTGGGGTCCTTTTTTAGCTTTCCCTCTGTTTATTAAAATCTCCCCCATTTTCCTATTAATCAAATAACACCAATTCAATTTCTTGTTAACTTAACAGTTCTGTTTTCAGAAACCATTAGGTAAAATACTAATGAAGATGGTCTTTGTTGAAAATATAAAAGCTCAAGGAAGGGGCCTGAGCAGTGGTGCAGCTGTAGGGCATTTGCCTTACACACCGCTGACCTAGAATGGACTGCCGTATGATCCCTGGCATTCCATACGGACCTCCAAGCCAGGGGCAATTTCTGAGCGCATAGCCAGGAGTAACCCCTGAGCATCATCAGGTGTGGCCCAAAAGCAAACAAAAAGAAAATAAAAGAAATAGATGATGAAACTAAGATGTGTGAGACATAGAGATGGGATAGTAAAAACATAGAGAATATAAAAACATACTGAGATGCAAAACCAGCTACATAATTTGTCAATGCCCTGTGAAAATTAAAATATAGAGCTTCTTATATTAAAAATATTATGTATTTAAGAAGCCAGAATGAAAATAGACAAGATTTAAGTACTTGTCTTGCATGCAGGTGATTCTGGTTCCATCCCTGATACTACATCTGGTCCCCTGAGTACCACCAAGTGTGATTCTGGTGCACAGGGCCAAGAGTAAGCTATGAGCGTTGCTGGGTGTTGTCCAGATACAGCTTTAAATTCACTCAGAATACAAATTAAGTAGGGAAGAATGATCAATTTTTAAATATATAGTACTCATTAGTCAGGCAGTAAAATGATCATAATCACATTAGAGTAGATTTTTTATCTTTAAAAAGAAGGAGACTTGAGGTTAGTTCATCTAATTTCATTTTTCAATCTAAGAAATAGAGTTATTGAGAGATTTCACAATTTGTCAATAATCATACAAAGAATTACAGATCACAGTAAAACACAACTCAGGCTACCTGTCACAAGGTGTCTGCTCTTTCTCCAACCCCCTTTTCCTCAACCACATCCCTCATTGGAAAACAACAAACTAATAAAAGAAACAGCCATTTGCAATGCTAGGCACTGTTCTGCACATCTAATTCTCACAAGCACTTCATGAAAGCTTATTATAACGCCTATTTTACTGGGGGGGGTTGCCTAAAGCTAGAGAATTAGGATGTGAAGCCAGGAGTCAGCGAGATAGAACAAAAGTTAGAAAGGATGCTCTGCCCTGTATGCTGATGCCTTAGATTTGAAACCCAGAACCCAACATGATCCTCTAAGAACCACAAGGAGTCACCCCTGAGCTCAGAGTCAGGAGTAAACCCTGAGCACCACTGGATGTGCCCACGTCCATTCATCTCAGGCAAATCAGAATGCAAACCAAGACCTTAAACCCTGTTCTTCTACTTTTTCTTATCTCCTAGAGAGAAGTCCCACCAGAAAAACACATAATATCAACTATTTTAAACTAAAATAGTTTTAAACACATAATATCAACTATTTTACACACACACACAAATCCTGATATTAAGGAAGATACATTGATGACATCAGTAAGAGTTTTATAAAGTTGAATCAATGCTCCCAACTCCATTTCCCCTAAAATGTTTGTGGTATATCCGCAGAATCCTGGAATATTTTTTAGAACACAAAAAATGTTTTTAAGAGCACCTCTGAGACCAGAGATCTGCAGATGAGGGCAAGACACAGAGACTCATTTGATATTACCAAAGCATTTGCAGCAGCCAGTCAGTTATCAGTGAATCGGTTGCTACTTCCTTCACCCCAACACACTCGAGTCACCTGCTCTGTGCTAATCAAACAGCCAGTCCCCTTTATAGACCTGGTGGAAGTGGAAATTACAACATGTTCCCCAATATCCTACATCTCTAAATTAGATGGAAATCAATAAACCAGAAAAACTAAAATCAATGTTTTTCTGAAATCCATTACAGGTAGAAAACAGGCATTTTCAAGAAGGATGAATCTACAAGGCGAAATAAAAACGATGGAGCCCTGAGATATAGTAGGAGGTAAAGCACTTGCCTTGTTTATGGTATAAACTGGATTATATCGCTGGAACTGCTTATGGTTTCTTGAGCACTGCCAAGAGTTACCCTGAGCACAGGGCCAGGAGAAAACCCTAAGCACAGCGAGGTGTGGTCCTGCTTTACCCCCCTCATAAGATAGAAGCGATATGTTTTTGGAGTTGGCAGAGTTATACCATGAAAGGGAAAGGAGAAAACTGGGATTCCAGTAGTGTCCCTTGTGAATGTGTAAAAGAGACTTATGGGAAAATAATTTAGAGGGGAAGAATGAGAAGATGTGATGGAATTGAAAGTCCATATCTGATATATTTACAGAGCCAAAGGGCATCCAGTCTCATTTCAACAAATTTCTCCAAATAGAGGCTGGAGATATAGCACAGCAGTAGGGCATTTGCCTTGCATGCAGCCAACCTGGGAAGGACCCGGTTCGATTCCCCACACCTGTATGGTCCCCCAGCCTGCCAGGGGTGATTTCTGAGTACAGAGCCTCAATCAATAAAGTTAAAAAAATTTTTTTTCTCAAAATGTACTCTGGTAAATTATGCGGTGATTTAGAGCAGAGAATACACTTGATAAAGTGTTTCTTGTTAAAATTCTTTATAATCTATTTATAATGTAGCATAGAACACATAGGGCTGTAGATAGAGTTCAGCAGTAGAGTGCTGGCTTGCCTAGTCTTGGCAAGAAGCCTGGACCCTGTCCCTCCCATGATGATAATGATCGTGAAGATGAAAAATTGCGAATTTATAGGTTTGAGAGATAGTAAATTGGCATCTGCAATTTACTCTAAATGCATCATAAGTAAAATGTAGTCACGCGGGGGGCCGGAGAGATAGCTGGAGGTAAGGCGTTTGCCTTGCATGCAGAAAGTCATTGGTTCAAATCCCTGCATCCCATATGGTCCCCACGAGCCTGCCAAGAGCGATTTCTTTGCGTGGAGCCAGGAGTAACCCCTGAGCGCTGCTGGGTGTGACCCCAAAACCAAAAAAAAAAAAAAAGTAGTCATGGGTAAGTGAACATAAGTATGAAAAGACAAGTGTTTAATATAACAAACAAAATGGTTTTCTCCCCACACCCCAACTCCTTCTCCTCTCTCACTCTCTTGAAAAAAAAACCAACAAACTAACAAAAAGGCCCAAAATAAAGTTACTCTAGCTGCACCACCCAGACCTAATATTTATTTTAATAGTAGTTTCAACCTCTGAAACGAGCTCAGTGAAATCATCTGCATAATAAAAACTCATCCCACATCTCCTGAGGGAAGGTTAACTTTGTCTGAATAAACATTCCTTATTCTTGCTAATAAGCTACTCTTTATGATGATAAAGCCCTTCCTTTGGATGTAATCCTTTGTCTAAGATTTCTACTTATTAGATGTAATGCTAGCTGATTTATCAATGACTTAATAAAGCCAGCTAAAGCCAGAAAAATCCATTAAGATGAATTTTGTTTGGGATGAATTTTGTTTTCGTACACAAGTAAAATAAACTATTTGTAGCAAAATGAGTTAAGGAGTAGATTTGAAAACTTTTGTTTATTGACCCTTAACTGCTCTGGTCTCAGAATATGCAATTCTGATTTTTTTTCCATAAAAAAAAGTGTATTTAATAAAAGTAGTTCACCCCAGAGGGCATTGTGTCTGCAGCCTAAAAACTTGACCTAATTAGAAATAAAACCAAGGTTTGGTTTTATAGATACGCTTGTACAGAACTTCACATTGGAACCAGAAATGAAGTACTTTGCATTTGTGCCTCAAAAGTAGTTCATTCCTCCAAGAGTCCAGGATAGCTCATTCCCTTCTGGGAGCCTCCAAAGGATAGTGAGTTTCACACACTAAGATGGGGAAAATCAATTTTCCTCCACAAAAGACAGAATTCACTGGGGTAGAAAATTACCATTTACTCCTTATTAATAGAGCCTTAATGGATTAGCATAGGCTGAGATGACAGCTCCTGACTTCAGTCCTGTCAAAGCTTTTTACAACTTTGCACCATCTCTTTTCCCTCAGAAAATGTGGGATTCTCTGAAGTGAGAAAAAGCTAAAACAAACCATACCCTTGTACAGTAGAGAGAGTGAGAAAACCCTCTTTGGGAGAAATTACTGGTTGCATTCTATTTCTTCTGACTTAGCTAAAGTGGAATTTAAGAATAGTTTTTGCACTGATAAGAAAGAACCCCATTACCAGTCAATGAAGACTGTGTATTCAGAAGAACCAGTTTAGTCCTTTAGTATCCTTCGTAATACACATCCCTATGATGTTTCTTCACCATTCTCTGAACATGTGTTGCATGTCCTTTAAAGCATTTGTTCATATAATTGTTCGTGTGCATCATTCTCCCTCATGAATATGTAAGAGTTCCTGGGCGGGGGGGGGGGGACGACTAGAATATGTATAAGCTGTTACATGGCTCAATATATGCTGGGGATAAAACCACACATGCAATTCTTTGTTTTATAAAGCTATTCTCCAGCCTATGTTGGTGGGCATTCTTCCTAACTTATTTCATTGCCAATAAAGCTCATCTTTTCTTTTTTTTTTCCTTTATTTTCTTCTTTTTTTTTTTTCTTTCCCTTGTTTGTTTGCTTTGGGGCCACACCAAGGGATACTTAGGACTTAGACCTGGGTCCGTACTTTGGAATCACACCTAATGGTACTTGGGGAAACCATATAGAATGCCAGGAATTAAAACTGGGACTACCTTATTCAAGGCAAACACCTTACCACTCATACTATTTCTCTTGTCCCAAAGCTCATTTTTTTCTATTCAGATAGTCCCATACTTTTTTCCCAAGGACAATCCTCACTTAAGGATTTAGAAAATAAATTTTTGGGCAAGGGATGTTTACTACTCCTAACTAACCTTCAAATGGATTTATTTCCTAAGAAATAAACACACAAAACAATGTACAAGGACAACTAATCTGCCTGAAGAGTAACAGTTTGTTGCTTCCTTGCTTGCATACTGATCTCTGTGGGATGCCTTCTAGAATGGGTTAGTAGGACTGTATTTCTTGTATATGCTTCTTTATATACTTTGTGAACAATTTGTAGGTAAATGAAATCTGCCATTGATTAAAGTATGTCTCTTGGTCCCAAGATTCTCTCCTAGGAGAACTCTGCAATCTGGGAGGAAGTTGGCCTTTTGTAAAAGACATTTATTTGCATGGGTAACAGAAAACCTCTCTTTGTTAGGATGCCTCCCACAGGTGTACAGCAAGTTCTAATCTAAACCTGTATCAAAGGAGCAGGCATACTTAATAATAAGAATTTTGTTGCCTTTGCTTGTGGCCTTTCACAACTTTCACAACTTCCTTCCTCCTTCCCTATATCCTTTGGCTTAGCTAAAGTTATCTAAGGAAGAGAAGGGACTAGGGCCATTTTTCAGAGCTACTTTGATTGAGTTTATTAAAGTTTAATTGGGGTTTTTTTGTTTGTTTGTTTGTTTGTTTGTTTGCACAAACAGCAATGCTCAGGACTTAATCCTGTCCCAGCTCTCAGGGGTCATTCCTGGCATTCTTGGGGGACCATATAAGATACTGGGGATAGAACCTGGTTCAGCCATGGGCAGGGTAAGCCCACACCCATTGTACTAGTGCTTTGGCCACTATGTAAACTAGAGGTAGTTCTGTTATTTTGTTTGTTTGTTTGTTTGTTTTGTTTTGTTTTGGGGCCACACCTGGCGGTGCTCAGGGGTTCCTCCTGGCTGTCTGCTCAGAAATAGCTCCTGGCAGGCACGGGGGACCATATGGGACACCTGGATTCGAACCAACCACCTTAGGTCCTGGATCAGCTGCTTGCAAGGCAAACATCGCTGTGCTATCTCTCCGGGCCCGGTAATTCTGTTATTATTAAACTTTTATTTTCTTTTTTCAGTTTATCCAATGTCTAGATGCCTAACAGAACAGAGAGGGACTGGAGAGATCCTTTCCTCTCCCTAGTAACTTCCTATCTCAGTCTGCTTTTGCATATCGCAACAGTTTCTTGTATAGCCCCAAAACTCTCCTCAGACAAAACTGAATGCCTGTATTTTTCTGGACCTTTGAACACAAAACAAACTGCAATGAGACTTTATTCTCTTTAAAAGCCTACATGTTTCTGTGGCTGCTGCTTACCAACAACAAGACAAATGGAGCAATAACTTACTTAAAGTAGTGATGAATCCTTTCCTTTTCACTTAGTATTGAACTTTGGTAGAGAAGACACACAACTTAAAATAGTAGCAGAATATTCTACTCTGAAAGAAGAATGTTTCCAAACTTCCTGGATTTTTTTATTCTTTTTATCTTGAGCCTGCCTTCCCTTAATGAAAGTTGGCTCTTATTTCTAGAATCATTTATTTTATTAAAATCATTCTTCAACTAAGAAAAATCAAATGTTTAAATACCTATTTGCTCTGTTTTGGATATTCCAAAACATTAATAGGCATTACATGGCACTAATTGTTACCTCGAAGTTCAGTTCTTGAGTACTCATATGCTTAGAAAAAATAACATTAAATAAAACAGTATTTATGACATTTAATTATTTTATGGAATAATAAATGTAAATAATTCCAGTTTCCAGAGTAAAGGAGATAGTATAGGTGTTAACGACAGGGGTACATAATGTTGACTCAGATTTATTTAATTTCTAACACATATAGTTCCCACAATATTGCTGGGTGCAGGTATGGAGGCCCCAGAAATTATAGGGTGACCTAGATAATCCTTAGTATCACAGGGCAGCAGTGCCATCCCCTCTTCAGAACTTAACATTGAGTACTTGGTCTGGTTGGGCAAAAAACACTGAGAGAGACACCCCGCCCCCCAGGTCTTCTGAACACTGCTTTAGAGAAACCCTCAAATTAAATAATAATAATAATAATAATTCCTGTCTACAATGTGATGTTACTGTACTAGTTTCCCAACTAGGTTCCATGTCATTTAACATATTTTAGATGATAATAACATTTTAATTATACCTTGATATCCACTGAGTCACAAATCAGGAAATTGATTTAGAACAACGCGGATATTTCACCACTTATATATGGTATTTATGAAAATGTTAGTGATTTTCAGGTTTAATTTTGATCACCAAAAGCAAGATATTGTATACCAAGAAGAAAACATGTTTTCAATTGCTAAGCTCCTTAAAAATCAAATTTGGCCACAAATTATTTTCTAAAAGTCTCTTATTAGAATGCCTAGAACTAAACTCAGAGTGCCATTTAAATGCAGGAATGTGTTGAACCATTCATTGTTATATTGACACTATCAAGTAAAACTTAAATAAAAAAGAAACGTATTATTTAGCCACTAATATTCCTAAGTTAGTAAAAATATCAACTTTTGATCTTGTTACCAGGACAGGATAAGATTTTTAGTATTATAACTTTAGGCAGCACTTTTTTATATCAGGGACACTGGCTGCTTGTTGCTCCGATTATATTGATTTGTCTATAGTATTCCTTTCCTATAAGGCACAAATCAGTTATTGGAAGGCATTTCATCAAATCATTGTCAACTCAAAGGACACTTTTTATGCTTGGACTTTTAACTCTTGAGATCCTTGAGGGGCATAAAGTCATCACGCAAAACTTTCTGGCTTTTCTAGATTTTTCAAATCTATCTCAAAGGAAAAAGAAAAAAATCATAAAACAATATTGCATTTCAAATCATAGAGTCATCTGGCAATGACATAGGAAAGGATATTAAAAATATTTTAGCTATCTCACTGACGCAGCTACCAGAAATTCCTTCACTAATTTAAGGCTTTCCTTCACCATTCAAAAATTGGGCTTGAGTTTATTGTAATTTTAGTATATAATGGTTTAGAAATTATACTTTTATACATCACTTCCATTCTAGTAAATAGACTTTCTAAAACTATAAGATTCAAATTCCCTTATAAGAAATATTGGTGGGTATGTTGTATTTATTTTCCACACTTTCTATTACACTACAAATTAAGTAAAACATAACCTTCAACATATTCAACAGAATCTGATTTCACTAAGATTAGAAATTTTAGTCTACAAATCAAAATGAAGTTCTCTTAGTACTTCTATTCTTAGATGTCTACTGAATTTGATCATGCTTTCTCTGTCAGAAATAAATTTTCACCAAGGCGATGATGACTAAAAATATGGAGTTTAGGAGGCCTGAGTTTGTTCTTAGAAAGTGACTTTAGCACCAATCAGAAGTAGTCCCTGAGCACCATTGGGTGTGGTGACTGTCTAAAACATTCAATAATCAAATTTAATTTCTCCCCTTTAACAAAGGTCTCCTGAAACCACCAGGAGTGATCGCTAAGTGCAAAATCACTTAAGCTCTATACGCTGCTGGGCATGGCCCCTAAACAAAACAAAACTATAGATTAGATAGATAGATAGATAGATAGATAGATAGATAGATAGATAGATAGATAGATAGATAGATAGATAGATAGATGTACATATAGTTAATATCTATCTATATCTATCTATTTATCCTTTCAGGGAGTAATACCTGGCTTTGACCTAATTTTATCCAAATAGCGACCACATGAATTATGATCAGAATTAAAATATGACTGGGGCCAGAGTGACAGCATAATAAGTAAGATACTTGCCATGCACACAACCAACGCAGGTTCAACATCTGGCATCCTATATAATCCTTGAACTCATCAGGAGTGATCTCTGAGTTCAGAGCTAGGAATAACCCCTGAAACCATTCCCCCCAAAAAAAGACTTAAAATATGACCAATAACTTAGTTTTAGAACTATTAATATATATGCACTAGACATAATTGATTATATAAGATATATTTATTTTGAGCTAAGACCTAAAAGTTCCAAAGCCACTTTTTATTTTATTGTAACATTATTTTAGTAGAGACACTTACCAATTAAAATAATTGACTGTTAATTTGTTTATTTGGCCATACCTGACTGTGCTCACTACTTATTCCTGGCTCTGTGTTCAGGGATCATTCCTGGTAGTGCTCAAGGGACCATATGGGGTGCAGGAGATGAAACCCAGATCCTCACCATGTAAAGCAAGAGCAGTACAGGCTGAACTATCTCTTCTGCCTGAGACTGATCAATTTTCATTTGTTTGTTTGTTTGCACACTTGGCAATGCTCAATGGTTATTTCTAGCTCTGCACTCAAGAATTACTCCTGGCAATGGATAGGGAACCAATAAGGATTGCTGGAGATCAAACCCCAATTGGCTGTGTGCAGAGCAAGTGCCCTTCCTGCTGTATTATTTCTCCAGACACAAATCTGTCTGATCAATTGTTAAGAAGAAAAAATACAGTTTTCTTTTATCCCTTATTACTTCACATGAGTGAAATAACTCTGCAAGGTCACAGACTAAAATGTGCTCTATATAGTCCCTTTTTTCTCGATCATCAGTAAAAATAATTTTGCAGTTGTCATTCATGTTTGCACTTTACTTCTTTTGAAGATCAGAGTCTCTGTAACTTATTAAACAGCATAAGTCGTTAAGCCAGTACAAAGTATGCAAAGGATGGAGACTACAGGACTTAGACTATTACTATTCCAGGTTGAAGGTCTGTACCCTTGCCCGAGGGTCCTCAGATAATGCTTCTGGAACTTTCTCTTGTTCTGTCACATAGAAAACCCTCCAAACCTGTTTTCTATATCAGACTGGATTTTAGATGTAGTGAAATCCTTTTATAAAGGTAACTTAACATTCTAAATCCAGAAATTATGCAACACCAAGAGTGAACTATAATCTAAAATGTAGACTTTAGGTCTATACATTGTGACAAAGATACTGTTATAGTACATGATAGTAATGGTAGGGAAAAATCTTCCTGTATTCGGGCAAAAGTTTCCACTCAGTTTTGTTGTGAACCAAAAATTACTCTAAAATGTAGTTTACTTTTTTGGGAGGGGTTGGTGTTTTTTGTTTTTTGTTTTATTTTGGTTTTTCAGCCACACCCAGTGATGCTCAGAGGTTACTTCTGGCTATGCGCTCAGAAATTAGAAATTGCTCCTAGCTTGGGGGACCATATGGGAAACCGGGGGGATCAAACCACAGTCCATCCTAGATCAGCCATGTGCAAGGCAGGAAGGAGCCTTACTGCTTGCGCCACCATGCAGGCCCCACTAAAATGTAGTTTAATAAAAAAAAGAAAAGAAAAGAAAGGTGATTTTATATGAAATATTACAAAATAATATCAATTCTCCCTTTTAAAAGTAGAGAATTATATAAAAGGATGGAACAATTTTCTAGAGGATTTGTAATTTGTAAAAGGACAAAGGTTCATAAACAATTCTATAGACAACATATTAATATATATAATTTAAGTTTGGAAAAAATTCTCAAACTTGCCTACTTGTTACTTGGGTTCACTAGCAAGCAACTCTTTTCCTCTTTGCCCTGAAGCACAGTCTCAGATATATGAGCTTTAAAAGTAGAATTAAGTTCCTAGAATTTTCTTTTTTCATCTTTCCATTTCCATGCCCCTCTCTCTCCTTGTTATGCCAATGGCCTGTCAATTTCTTCAGGGTGGAGACATTGTGTTTTTACTTTAGATCCCAAAATGCCCGTTAGAACTTTGGTGTTGTTTGTCAGTCACAGACAGCAAATCTCCCAAGATAATCATTTAAAAGAACTTGAGGGCAAAATATTCCCAAACTGGTTTATTAATAGTGTACTGAAAGAGAACATCTATTCTCTATGCTAAAGAATAAATATAATGAATCATGGCTCGAACTAAATTCCTGTCTATTAAGAAAGGAAGAAGGGAGTAGAGCTCTAATAGACTTGCTGCCAGCAGCCTCTCTCAGCTCTTAAGAGATGGAGGCTGGATACAAGAATAAATAAAGTATTAGACCAACAAGTTAAGCTTTGTGAACACTTTTGCCAAGTCCAGGGATCAGGAAAAAATACATAAAGAATTGGAACAGAGAATACTATCTAGTATATATGTTAGCTAAAGTCTTTGGGGGATGTTTGGGGAGATTGGACCATACCAAGTAGTGTAGGAGATCAAACAGGGTTGGCTCTAGGCACAGCAAGTGTCATAACCTTGTACTATCTCTTTGGCCCCAAAGTTTTTATTTCTTTATTTATTTTGGGGGTGGGGAACATGGCTAGTGGTGCTGGAACAACTCCCAGCTTGGTGTTTGGGGATCACATGATGGTAGGAATCAAATCCAGGGTTTCACATTCTCAATACAAGTGTGCCATCATTGCATCACTACTAATAGTAAATGGGATACAATAAAAAACATAAATATCTAAAATGAGAGAAAACTAGTTTGATATGATTTCATATCTTAGATATTCTTGTTTCATTTAATTAAGGTGCCCTGATTTACAAAGTTGTTCGGAATAGAGTTTCAGGCATACAATTTTCTAACACCAATCCTACCAGCAATGTTAACTATTCTTTAACTTTAGCTAAATACTAACTGCTCTTTGTCTCTGAAAGTAAAGATAGAATCTGTGTTGCAAAGTCATTAGTATATATAACATAAATTGAGAACTACTTATCATATAGTATATAATAGATGTTACTAGACTGGTGATTACAGTCATGTATGTTTAAATAGTGATTTCCCAGCTCAATCTCTCCAGTAGGTTACATAGAATTTACAGCTAGCTGCCAACCCATTGAACTACTATCCTAAGTATTAGTCAAAATATAGAATATAAGCTAGATGTATTACTTCTAGTTTTATCTGGAACAATTTAAGCATCAATCAAGTAACAAAGGTCAATATGCTAAAGAGTTTTGTTATGGTAAAAATGTTGATGGTTGTAGTTTTAAGTCAAAATATTCCAAAAGAACAGTTAAACTGACATGCATAGACCCCAGCCTACAGCTGTTGTCCAACATAATTGATCCAGATTATAACCCCTCAAAAAATATGCCTGTTAGATAGACTACAACTAGATTTTCAGGTTTGTTGTTCACTACATTCTAACCATTAAAATCTATTTAAATTAATTAACAGCTATAATGTCCTCAATAACAAAATAAAAATATAAAAGTCAAAACCTGAACTATCATATTTTCATTACAATAATAGCATCAAATAAAGTTCTGGTGGAAATAAGGAATATGATCATTTGGCTAAATGTTCTAGTTAGAGGGATATAAAATAAAGAGGATTTAATTTTATTACTTAACATGAAATGCTTGCTTTTGCACAAAATTAAATTATAGCATTAAAACAATAATTAGAGTAAAAAATAAAACACTGTAAGTGAATATTTTTTATAATCATAGACTATCAACATTAAGATAAAATAGCTAGAACTCTGAAGATAAGTGTGTATACTACTCTACTTAACACACATTTTATTACGTAGTTGTTTGTTTGGTTTTTTTTTACATAAAAACTAAAAGCAAAAGATAACCTGAATTTAAATGTGTGGTTTTTTTTTTTAACCTGGGCCAGATATTAATGCCATTTTGCTTTTCTGAAATGGCATAACACATAAAATGGGAAAATTCTATCTAGATCAAAAGGTTGTTGCAAAGTGTAAATAAATGATCTGATGTAAAGTAATCGATAAAAGAGTAGGTAATGATTATTAACAAAACATAAAACAAACATAATTTTTCAGAAGGTCCTTGAGGGCAAGAATTGTACTTCACATATTTTATTCTTACTAAAGCACTAGGTATATTACCTTGCCAATATGAGATATAATTTACACACTTTGCATTTGAATGATAAAAATCACATGAGAGATTACCAGAAGGGAATCCTGATGACAAACAGCCGGCAAAAAACTAATTCATGAATAATTTCACATAATATTTGTGCTGACATAAAAATTCTAAAATATAATCCTGCCCTGAAGAAGGCAAAGCAAGAAATGCATGCTTACAGCTAAGCTAAGTTATTAGAAAAAGCAAACGCAGCCCCTGGATGAAATGAATCATGTCAAATGACATGGGTATAAAGTAAAGGTTCAGTAAAGCACCAATGGGTATTTAGATTTGGGGTTTCATACATGAGCAACCTGCTAATATAAGAAAATAGTATCAGTTCTGATAAAAGTGGAGTAGAGAGAGGCAGGATCACTCTGCCAGGACTATTTAACAGGTTAAAATAATTAGAAAAGATGCCTATTAACTCAGTTAGCAGCAGATATAAATAAAGAATGCAAGAATCATAGTCACTTTTACCCTCTTTCAATTGGAGTTGCTTAGTTTATTATGGTATGTACACATTTCCCTACCAAATTTCTTTATTTCTTTTCATTTGTGTGTTTTAGTGGAGGGGTGTTGTAAGAGGTGCTCAGGGGAGGGAGCCTTGGGGACATTCCCAGTGATACTGAGCCAACAAGGCAGGAAATTCAATGCAAGTGTGCAAGGCTGTGATCCCTGCAGTGCCAGGGGTCACCAGGGACATGCAGATAGTGCTCAGGTACACCCAGAGCCATAGCTAGTGCAACTCAAGAGACCATGTGTTTGTTACTGAGGATCTTACCCAGGTTGGTACATTCCTCAGCCTTGGCCCACTATCTGTTTCTTCACCTTTAAACACTAGAATGCTTTTAGTTAATTCTTACTAAAAACCTAGCATCGTTTACCAGCCAAAAATTGTTCCAGATTCAACTGAGGGCCAAAGAATTATGGTTGCATTTAAGCCCAAACCACCAACACTTTTATTGGTTGGGTTTTAATCTTGTTAGATATTTTCTTAGTGATCATTTCATTAAACCCTATTGTATCCCAGCAACACTATTGAGCTCCCAGAAATCAAGTTATTTGTGCACTTATTTTTCCAGTCATTTATTTAAGCTCATAATCTAACACCAAAAAACATTGATATAACCATGGTTTTTAAAATGCCAATTGTATAATTTAAAAGCTCTGTTGCACTTTGTCAATCGTGTAATCTTTGGCAAATTATTATAACTTCTACTAACATATATGCTGACTTCCTATTGCTTTAGAATAAGTAAGAAATGTCCTTTTCAGTTTTGTCAAGGTGTTTTTTAGTGTAAGAATCAACATTCTCAGGTAGGGACAAGGGAAGAAAAACAAGTTTTCATATAAAGAATTTTATTGAGGTGAGCCCTATACAAGTATTATATGTGTGTGGACTTTATGTATAAAGTGAGCACACATTCAACTAAAGGAATGTAAACCTGAGGAGTACAATGGTCAACTACATGAGCACCACCACACCCCAGAACAAGGCATGTGAAATATCTGGCCACAACCACCACAATAACAACCAGCAACACTATAACCAAAAAAAAAAAAAAAAAAAAGGGAGGAGAATTTTTTTTTTATCACCCTCCCCGGGAGGAGAATTTTTTAAAAAGAATACTATTGAGAGTCTGTTGGACAAGGCTTAGGTTATAACACAAAAAAGAATTTAAAATAAAACGTTAATTTATTAAGAATAATTTTTTGATATTATCATCTAATAAGACAGTATAAACACATTCTCGTGTAAAAAAAAAACAAATATGAGCAGAATCTGAAAACACTTGAAATTGGAAAAATAGACATTGAAGCTGATGTTAGAGTTAAAGCATACAAGACATCTATTGTATAACTGGTAAGAAACTCACTAGAGAAAAGTTGATTATGATTTTTATACAAGAGTTTGTTGTCTGCTCCACTTTTTTGGAGAAACTAGTGAATATATCAAAAAAATCATTAGCATTTTATCTATTGTTTTAGGCAAGTAATATTTATTGTAGCATCTCCTTTTATCACTACTATCCTTCTTAGCCAATTTTATTCATCATCAAGTGTTTTCTTAGCTACTTGCCCTTTTTCCATCTCTACCACGAACTTTCTTTGGCCACCACCAAATCTTTTTTTTTTTTTTTTTGGTTTTTGGGTCACATCCGGCGGTGCTCAGGGGCTACTCCTGGCTGTCTGCTCAGAAATAGCTCCTGGCAGGCACCACACGGGACCATATGGGACGCCGGGATTCGAACCAACCACCTTTGGTCCTGGATCGGCTGCTTGCAAGGCAAACGCCGCTGTGCTATCTCTCCGGCCCGCCACCACCAAATCTTAACTGAACCAGTCCAGTAACCAACATAACTTTAACCCTATTTCCAGGCTTGTTCTCCGTACCTCACAGATAAGAACATCTATTCTTTTTTTTTTCTTTCCTTTTCACTCCTTTTAGATTTGGGGGCAGCGCACAACTGTGTCCTGAGGCTATTATTGGCCCCTTGCTCAGGAACGACCCTTGGTTGTGCTCTGTAGGCCATATGTGGTATCAGGAAGGGAGGTGGTGATGGGAAAATGAAAGATAACAGAGCCAGGATTAAGTGCTGACCATTGCTGTGTGTGGCCTCCAAATCAAAGAATAATAAAAATAAATAACAGTAATTGTACTGGGACAGAGAGATAGTACAGGGTTTAAGGAAATTGCTTTACATACAACAGACCACAGTTAGATCCCCAGAAATGAGTTTAGTCTCTGAGCACTGCCAGAAATTATCCCTAAACACAGATGGGTGTGTCACCAAACCCACTGATCATCACCCCTGCCACAAAACTCCAACAAACAAAAGTTTCCTTTGTTAAGATTTTCCTCTTGATTTCCTACTCCAAAATAACTGAGTAAAATGCACTTACTCTGTTTTGAAAATGGTCATGATAATTTAATCGTTATTTTAACAGATCAGAATATTAATTCCCTCCCTTTTTCCCCCTAGAACATAGCACCTGTGAGAACAGAAACTTAATTTTTCCATACTAGGTTTTAGAAAAATATTGAGTATATAAGATATCTATAAGATACAAGAGATAATTGTGTTTGCGAGTAAGACAAATGAATGGGGCAAGAACTGAGAGGTCTGAGGCAAGAGGAAAAAAACATACTCATCAGTAGACTGGAGACAGATAGTCTAAGGTTAAACGACTTGTCTGCTAGAGAGTTGACTCTGGGCCAATCCCTGATGTTGCATTTTCACCCCCAGCATCACCAGATTGGGGTCACTCCTATATACAAAGCTTGGAAGAGCCCCTAAGCACCAGCAGTCAGGCTAAATCCCCTTCCCCCGACCAAATTATAATAACAAGGCAGTTCTCAATAAAGACTTCAGCTGCAATGTCTTGTGATATGTTGTTCATGCTCTTGGTCATAGGTTCATTATTCTTTCATTTCTAAAAAGATTTTTAATATGCAGATCAATAATTTCAACTCTGATTCAGGGACTGCCTATGGCTAAGCAACAAAGCCACATTTATATTATATTAACTCAGCTTTAAAAATAATTAGCTGCCCCCTTAGGTCTATCATCTCTTGATTACATACTTTGACAAATCCTGCCCTTGATTTCCCAATCTGCTGACAAGTCTGACACACAATTGCACGAGCTGTTACTCTAACTTTCAAACACAGAAACAGACAGGGAGAAGGGAAGCTGACTGAAAGGAGAAATAATGTGTATTATTTGTCTTCTATTTGCTAACCAAGTCCTCATAGGTGTAAGTGCTCTATTTTTCGAAATGTAACCGACAGAATCCCCTTCCTCCTTCCTGTCAATTTGACAGATTTTCATACAGTTCAGTGAGTGTTATCATCATCATCATCATCACCATTATTAATTTTACAGTACCAGTGATTGAACCCTTAACCTAACAAATGTAACTCAAGTCCTCTCCCATTGAATTTTATTCCCAGGCCCAGAAAGCAATATTTTTAGCTAACTGTGCTTTCTTTTACTTCAGGGGATGTGAATAGAGAGAAGAAACTAGAAATCAGGTTATAAAGCACTTGTTTCAATTTCATCTTAAGCCCTTATGGTTTACTGATCTTTTAAAGGATATAAAACTGTGGAAAGATGCTTAACAAGAGCACCAGAATGAAGGCTCAGCAGTTTGCAGCTTCTCACTTGGCGTCGTAGAGGATTATTAATAATCTTCCCTATCAGGTAATTAGAAAATGTCACTGCACAGTTTGCAATGACTTGCTTGTGTTTTGACTTTGACTTTTTATATCTTTTCTTCTACCTCTTTTTTGTTTTTGTTTTCTTTTGTTTTGAAGATATACCCAGTTGTATTAGGAGCTTACTTTGGTTCAGTGCCCAGGGGAAATGGGCGATGCAATGAGCAGTGCTCAGAATACCATGCAGTTGGGGGATCAAATTTATGGCTCTTGTATGCAAATCTTGTATCTTGAATTAACTCCCCAGCCTAGTCTCCAATCTGAGCCTCTACATCTCTTCTGTACCAAGTTAACTTCTTTTTGTACTTGGGGTACTAGTCCTCGAAAGTGATTTGGTAACATCTTGAAGTCTTTTTTTTTTGGCAGTCATGGCACTATTAGCTTGCTTTATTTATTTTCTAGCTTTAACCTGATTCATTATTCACTGGGGATGGGGACTGGTCTGGTATATCTATCCCTAGATCTTAAATGGGATTTTGAACTCCAAATATGAAAGGTATGAGGCAGAACTAATGACATCTTGGATTACCTATTCAGAAAAATCTTAGGGAACAGTTTTGAACTATTTTCAACACAAAAGCTCTTCACAAACACCAGATCCCAAGATGAATCTTTCAATTTATGTTGAGTATGAAAACAACTCAGTATTCACATTATAATTTCAGTCTCACTATGTAGTTTCCAGTTGAATAGTTATATATTCTGAAAAGTTGCGAGTTAGTTGTTAAGAGGAAAAAGTCATTATTTTTAAATTTTTAAAAATAGTTTCTGGAGAGCAATTGTACAGTAGGTAGAATTCTCACTTTGCACATGATTAACCCAGGTTCAATACCTGTACCCCAATTGTCTTCCAAACTCTGCCAGTAGTAATCCCTGAGCACACTGCCAAAGTTAGGAGTAAACCCTGAGCACTCTCAGGTATAGCCCCCAGATAAACAAACAAAAAATAAACAACAGCAACAACAAAATTAGCTTCTGGAACCAGAGATATAGTCAAGAGGTTAAGATGCATGTTTTGCATATGGACGACTCTGGTTCAATCCCAAATACTACAGTCTCCCAGTACAAAAGGGCCTGAATCACGCTGCATCCTGGGGGCCTTGCAATGAACTGCTATCCCAGTTGGTTCAGAACTGCTTTTGGGCCCCAGGACCTCCTGAGAACCAATTAAGAGACCCATCCAAATAAAATAATACAAATTTCCCATTTTTATTGAGATATAACTGAATATAGAATTATATTAATTAAATGATACTATAATGATATTAATATAGAGAATACAATAATGACACATATAGAAATATATGGCAACACTAGTTTATTATGACATAATTTTGTATCTGACTTTCCTTGTCTTAGTTATTTTTAAACTAATTTCCAAACCTTCATTTCTTATAAAATGCAGAGGTATGGATCTAAGTAGTACTACTGGAAACTTAAAACATATAAAACATAATATACATACTTACATATATGTTTGTATCTATAAATGTATAAATTTTCCCTTTGTCACAAAGTTCTTTTGTTTTTCTAATTAATTTTAGGCCATATCTGTGATACACAGTGGCTATTTATTTTTAAAATAAATAATCTACTTAAGCATCATGATTACAAACATGTTCATAATGGGTTTCAGTCATAAAATGCACACTCCCCTTCACCAGTGCAACTTTCCCACCACTAGTGTTTCCACATTTCCCTCCTCCCACCCTCTCCTGCCTGTCTTTGAGATATGTGTTGTATTTCTCTCTCTATGGTTGTTGTCATGGTAGCTTGGTAGCTGTTAGTGTAGTTCTACTGCACTTACCATTCTTCGTGATAAGCTTCCTATTATGGGCTGGTTCTTCCAGCCCATCTCACAATTGTCTCTGGGTGTTATTATTACAATGTCCTTTATTTTTTGTAAATACCACATATGAGTGAGGCTATTCTATGCTTATCTCCCTCCTTCTGATTTATGTCATTCATCTGAATAGTCTCCAAATCCATCCATGTATAAGCAAAATCTGTGACTTCATTTTTTTTCTAACAGCTGCATAGTATTCATTGTGTAGATGTACCATTTCTTTAGTCACTTATCTGTTGTCAGACATCTGGATTGTCTCTATATTCTGGCTATTGTAAATCGTGCTGCTATGAACATAGGAGTGCAGAGGGCATTATTTCAGTGAGTTCTCTTAATTTAAGCTTAGGAGTCACTCTGAGGGTAAGGAAGGACACAGGACCTGAATCAAATCCAAGACTATTGAATACAAAACCTGTGGTCCAGTTATTGACATATCTCCCCAATACCAAAATGTAAAACAGAACAAAAAGGCATTCTGCTTCATTAGTAACTGGAAATAAATTTTTGATGAAGAGTATTGAAAAACCACCACGGCCAGGCAAACAGCTGATGATATAGCACTTGCCTTAATGTGCATCTGAGTTCCTAGGCTCATCCCCAGCAGTGGGAAACACACGCACATACACACACACACATACCCCCCAAAAATTTATAATAAATGTCAGTAGAAAGATAAAATTTAGCATACATCAAGTTTTTCTGAAACAAATCCACTCTAGTTTACTGAGAATTATATTATTGAATATGCTGCCTAAGAAATTGGATGAGTATCACATGTCCTTCCAAAGAAGAAAAGCTTTATAACTAGGCAAGCATAGAAAGCAGCTTGCTGAATAACACACAGTTTTTGATATTAACAACTCAACAACCATCCCCATATTGATTCTAATAACAAACACACAGTGTTTGTTACCTTGGCAACCAATGAGTGATAACAATTACACGGAAACACATGTTGTACTTGTTTCAATATGTTTTATTATAGTAAGCTCCTGTAAACATAGAAGACTAATCTATATACTCAAATGGAAATGCCAGTTTGTCAGATTAAGTGACCTGGCCACCTTTTCCAGGATATTTCAGAGCAAATTACTGAGAAAGATTCAAGACAGATGATTAGATCCTAGAATACCAGAGATTTTGCAGAGAGTTTAGAGCACATGAATGTCCAGATATGAGGATTTAATTTTGAAACACAGGTTATTGAATGAACTGGGATATTAGGTTCAATTGTAAGCCAAGAATATGCTTGAATATGTTCCAGGGAAGTATCAGAAACCTATAAATATCCTATAAATTAACAAAGCTTTCTTTCTATTAGATAGCTTAACAAAAGGTTTAATTTGAGGGGTGGGAGGGTCACACCTGGCATCGCTCAGGGGTTACTCCTTGCTCTATGCTTGGAAATCGCTCCTGGCAGGCTAGGGGGACAATATGGGATGCTGGTATTCAAACATTACCATTCTGCATGCAAGGCAAACGCCTTACCTCTTGCTATCTCTCCAGTCCAAAAGGTTTAATTATTAAAAAAAAAAAGTAGGCAAATCCCCTCCCACACTCCACAGAAGCCAGAGATAGAAATAAATAAGGGAGAAAAAAGTAGGCACCATTAGTTGCAGGTGGAGAAGAGGAGAGGCATTAAGTTTCTCATTTCACCAGCTAAAGTGCTAAGAAGTGGCCATCATGCTACAAACCAGAGAATACAGGATAGGCATGATGAGATATGTTCCACATCCACAGGACTGAAGTACAGCATTTTTGGAAAATTTGGCTTGGGAAGAGAAGATGAGATGGTTTAACATCCTAGTAATGCTAAGAGATGTGAGTGTTTCTTTATGGACACAAATACTAATGACAAGTTACAGAGGCCTGGGGAAGAAAAGGTCATACTGATATAAAGATCTGAATTTTCAGCAAGTATCACTGAGGAAAATAGACATAAAAGCAGGTTTTCTTATAAAAGTTTCACCTATTTACTCCTGACTTTCCACAACAGGGTTTTTTATGTCACTCCCTCAGTGGTAAGACATTAAATATGCATGTGATATGATGAACAAAAGCCATGTTCCCCCCTCCCTTTCAGTGGTAAACTTTTATCCTAGAAAATCTAAAATAAAGGCCGGAGAGATAGCATGGAGGCAGGGCCTTTTCTTTGCATGCAGAAGGACTGTGGTTCAAATCTCAGCACCCCATATGCCCCCCCCCCGAGCCTGCCAGGAGCAATTTCTGGGTGTAGAGCCAGGAGTAAACCCTGAGCGCTGCTGGGTGTGTCCCAAAATCCAAAAAAAAAAAAAAGAAAAGAAAAGAAAATCTAATATAATAACACAATGACAATAATCATTGTTATTGTAAAGTTTCAATTTTCTCCCTTATCATCTTAGTGGGGTGCTGGCAGGAAGTTGCACAAATGCTTGTGGTAATGGCACATGTGCTCCCAAAAGTGCCATTGTGGTAGCTGACCCCTCTAAGTGCTGTTTTTTTTTTTGTTTTGTTTTTTTATTTTTATTTTTTGGTTTTTGGGTCACACCCTGCAGCGCTCAGGGATTACTCCTGGCTCTATGCTCAGAAATCACTCCTGGCAGGCTCGGGGGACCATATGGGTGCCGGGATTCGAACTGATGACCTTCTGCATGAAAGGCAAACCCCTTACCTCCATGCTATCTCTCCGGCCCCCTAAGTGCTGTTTTTAAGGACGCTTTTTCTAAAGTGGTCATTGGACATTTCCACCTCTAGGTGTTTAAAGCACCTTCCATAGAGAGCAGCTATATTTAAGACAAAATATAAATATCATTCCCATATAAATTCAAATGGTGAGTTTCTATTCCAGGAAGTCCATCCCAATGCAAATGTGAGGGTTCTGTATTCAGATATTTTAAACCTGCCTGAAGGAGACCTTGTTATCTCTGTTTCTGCTGAGTTCCTGGAGGGATTTCTAATGCATTCAGTTTAGAGATTTAAGAAAAAAAAAAAATGATGATCAGCTATCTGTGACATTTGACTAATAGAAAAATAAACTAAATAGAAAAGTAAACTCTTAATGTAATGAACTTTTAATGTAATCAATTGCTTTTGGGAGAAAGAGTATAAGGACATCAGGCTAAGATATGTCTCAATTTATAAAAAAGAACACACTGAAAAATTTAAACGTGTGGGCTGGAGGAATAGCATAGCAGTAGGGCATTTGCCTTGCATAAAGCTGATGTGGGCCAGACCAGGGTTCAATCCCCAGGATCCTATATGGTACCCTAAGCCTGCAGGAGCGATTTCTGAGCGCAGAGCCAGGAGTAACCCCTGAATCACCGCAGTTGTGGCAAAAAGATAAATAAATAAAACAAAAAAAAAACAAGAAAATAAGAAAACAACCAAAAACAACAAATAAACATGATTATTATCCTATCTTATAGTTTTCTTATGCATAGAAAACAACTATTGTTAGTTTATCTGATGTCCTTTGAGAATGAATATATACCTTATGAATGAATATATCAACAAAAGACTTCAAATCTGTGAGAACACATTCTAGGAGAACAAATGATAAAGAATACTATCATTATCTGTATCTTGTTTCATTTTTCTTAAAATATTTCTACTGGATATGAAAATTTTAGTATCAATAGGATTCTCTTATTTTCAAAATTGTGGCATAAAGTCTATGATAGACTACCATAATTCATTACTATGATAGAGTATAATTAAACTATTAATTTATTATTTAAATGATTCAGGATTACTATATTGGAAAAATCATAAGGATGGCTTAATCTTTACCAACAAAGAAAGTCATAATGGTTTTAGATTGGTAAGGTTGCCATTTTCTGCATTGGTGTAGCTGGAAAGGTCTAGTATTGGCTAGAGCCATAGTCAGTATGTTATTTACCTTGCATGTGACTGACCTGGATTTAATCCCTGACACCCCATATACTCCTCTGAGCAAAGCCAGGAGTAATTCCTGAGTACAGAGCCAGGAGTAACCCCTGAGCAACACTGGACTGCAGCATACACTCAAATTCTGCTCTACGCACCGAGTTCCTCTCTCCGACCAGCCATTTTATTTTTTGCACTCTACAGCCTCTATTTGTCTTCCAGGAGACAAATTTTCTCTTAAAACTTTATTCTTGAGCTCGCCACAAAGAGTGATGAGTGCAGTTAGAGAAATAACTACATCGAGAACTATCCTAACAATGAGAATGAATGAGGGAAGTAGAATGCCTGTCTAGGGTACAGGCCCGGGTGGGGTGGGGAGGAGAGAGATTCGGGATATTGGTGATAGGAATGTTGCACTGTTGAAGGGGGGTGTTCTTTACATGACTGAAACCCAACTATAATCATATATGTAATCAAGGTATTTAAATAAATATATTAATAAAAATAATTTAAACAGTTAAAAATTCATTCTTGGATACAATTGATACCCCCACTGAGTCCCATTAATAATGATTTCTCAATGCAGTCAGGAGTAAATTCTGAGCACCATTGGGTGCTCACACTAAAACAAAAAAAAAAAGGCAACAACAAAACAAATTATTTCTTATCACTAGACTCATTCTTTTAATCCTATTTTTGTTGTTGTTGTTGTTGTTGTTGTTTTAAACATGTCATAGCTTTTTATTTAACAGATATCTCCTTCAGGCTTTTCTCTGTACAAAAAAACAACAACAACAACAACAACAACAACAACAAAACATGGGCCTATGAGATATACCAGCAGGAAGGGCACTTTGAGTGCATGAGGTCTATCTGGGTTTGATTCCAGGCATTCCATAAGTACCAACCAAAGCCCCACCAGGAACAATTCCCAAATGCAGAGCCAGGAGTAAACCCTGAGCACTGCTAGGTATAGCTTCTAAACAATGGTAGCAGCAGCAACACACACACACCCCTTTAAAAACAGATTAGTATTGGGGGGCAGGAGCGATAGCACATGGCTTATCCAGGACGAACTTTGGTTCTATCTCCAGCGTTCCATATGGTCCCCCAAGGCTGCCAGGAGCGATTTCTGAGTGCAGAGTCAGAAGTAACCCCTGAGAGCTGCTGGCTGTGACCCCAAAACAAAAGCAAAGCAAAACAAAACAAAAAGAAAACCCAAAACAGCAGATTAGTATTATATAAATGTAATATATAATTTAAAAATAATGTGGACTTAGATTTCAGAAAGTCTTCTTGAGATTTTAAATTCTGTTTGCAATTCAAAACAATGTGTAGTTACATTTTTTGAAGACATCTAGAAGATGTACAATAATTTTGCTGCATTGTACAAATACTATTCTGACCTGCTAATACCAATGTACCAAATATAGTAACTTATTAAACATAAATCCATATAAGTCCAGGATATATAATGTTTTACAATCTGCAGGAACATTCTCACCTATGATTCTAGTTTTTAAAGCCAAACGCACACACATACACACAAACACACACACACACAACATTCTATCTGCTTTATATGCTTTTGATAAATAATGCCTTTTGCATTTCCAAACAGGAAAATTTTTCATTTAAATGCTTCTCTTTACCAAAGGACCATATATATCTTATTCCCTATTTTTTTCCTCACCAGAGTGACAGTTTCAGTGTGAAACAGCTTAAATTAATAGCTATTTCTACTTTACCTTTCCCCCCTCTAAAAAATAATTTAGAGTTTCAGGGCACTCTGTTTTTATAAACAAGCAGTCTCAAAAGATTAGAAGAGAATTCAGCACAACACATTTTCTTGGCAAAATAATGTATTAGCTAAATTGTGTCTATTAAATCACCAGTGCCACTGGCAGCTGGTTTTAGTGCTATACAATAACTGACAAAATAAGCCATTGCGAGGATTTTTCAATATTCTGTCATGTGGTTATAGATTTCAGAGTTTCTTTCTGTCAGTTTTATGCTGCATTTCTTTACAAAACTGACAGGCCGCTGACAAGGCAAGAAAAGTAAGAAAATTTGGCTGGTGGTAAAATTTAACAAAATTTTCCTTTGGAGAATAAAATATTTATTCTATATGCAGAAAAATAAATTAGAACTTCCAGGAACTGTTTCCCTGAGTCAGACACCTTAGAATCATCACTTTTTCTTTTTCTTTTCTTGTTAAAAGCCTGAGAAAATTAGTTAGCTTATCCATGTCTCAATTTCTTCCTTCATCAACAGAACAAAACAAAACAAGGCAAAAATAAAACAACTAAAAACAATTTTATATGGGTCATTGTGGACAAAGGATTAAAAATACATATATATATACATATAATGTTCAAAGCATCTAATATATTGTGTAGTTCTGTAATTATTATACTAGTTTTAATTTGAATTGTTTTTTATTAGTTTGTAGGAATGACAGGAAAATAGCATATTATATTAGACAACCTAGAGTCATCTGACATGACTTTATCAAGCCCTATTTATAAAGCCCAAATAACATAAAAAAGTAACACTTGCCAATACTTTTGATACAAAGAGGGAAGTGCAAGGACCATTTAGAAGGAAAAAGAATATAACTTCATGGATGTCCTAATTAAATGTGATCTTTGCCCCTTTTCACCTACTCACTAAAATGATTGTTTATTATCAAGGGAGATGGCTCTGAGTTCTGAAGTGTAGGCTTTACATATGGGATATATGGGTTTTACCCGTAGCATTTCACTGCAGGGTTCCCAAGGCATCACCAGGTGTTGTCTCCTTCCCAGGACCACCAAGAGGGCACCCCTAAGAATAAAAGTGATCCTCCTCAAATAAAGTGTTTCATTTTATCTCCACTCACAAATAACTCCTCCCCTGATTTATTCTATTTGTCTGCTCTCTCTCACTGACTCACACACAATTTCTGACAGCTACCTCCTACATAAAGAAAAAGTTCTGGGATCTTGCAAAGAAAGTACACAAAAACCAGTTTCAACTTTGAGACAAGCAAGCAGAACTACTCTGGAGTGATACCAGGAAGGACATTAAAGGCAAAGGGAGCTTCACTTTGTTTCCTATGGTGCTACAGTTCCTAAGAGCACAGACATTTTCATGCTGGGACAACAGGAAATATAAACACTTATATTGGTGTGAAAGGATATTGGAAAGCAATTAACATAATGGAAGCAACTACAGAGCCAGGAAAGACATTTTTTATAAGAAAGTATGTGAAGCAAAGATTTCAAAGAACTAGTTTCTGAGCCCCTCAAATAGAATATCGTATCCTGGGGTATACCAAGACTACTACTCTCCCCCCCTTTAGCATGCTTTTGTAATGCTTCACTCTTGTTTAGAAACTGATTGATGGCCAAACGTAAACTCAAGTCTGTATTATTTGCTTCAAGTACAATTATATTTGAATTTGGTGTCAATAATTCATGTAGCATTGAAATAGCCTTGGCTATATTTTATTCTGTTGAGCATATATATTGTTCTCAAAGAATTGTATTTAGAAAACTCTAATATTAACAAGTGATTCAAAGAATGAATGCCCAGGCATGGATGTCGTCTTCACCAATAAATAAATTTGCCTGTACTCTAACTTTCAGCTATGGAGGAGTTAAATTATACTGGCTTTGAATCAAATACAAGCACTTAGAAGTAATAAATCACTGTTCTCAGTATATTGGTTTATGTAAGTATTAGAGCCTTGTACAGTAAAAAAGTGAGTTCTTTCCTCAGCAAAAGCTTATAGATACATATGTATATATATATATGCATTACACATTTAAATACTATCATATATCTTGACATCCAGAACAGATAAACATGAATTATAATTTATTTTATCACAAGAATCAAAGGCAAAAACATATCTGGAAACTGTGTGTATACTGTCCTCTTTATTTTGTCTACCAGAAGGGAAACTACTTGCAAGGTATAGTAGTTCTTCTGTCACAAACTTCTAACAGAGTATATTAAATTCTCAGAAAAAGTTCAAGTTAAAAGTGAACAAAAAGTCCTAATGAAAAGTTCTATTGAAGCAGAAGTGACATTTCACTTCATCTGAAAGACCCCGATTGAAAACTCAGCAGGCCAACCTTTCAATAGCAGGTAATCATTATTTATGAACTGTGTATGAATCTATTTTAGGGGAATCAGGAATAATAGTGTCTCTGAAGCATGATTCGACTTTTGCTGGACTAAAAAGCCTAAATTCCATCCTAATGGACACATCTCGCCCAGCCGCCTCTTTTCTTCCTTTTCTCCCTCCCCATCAGTACACACCTGCACTCTGGAGGGTGCGTGGGGACACAGCCTCCCCCTGGAAGGCCCGAAGGTGAGAATGAACGCCTGCAACAACTGCTCCAACCTAGGACCTTGGCAACTACCTCCAGGCCACAACTTGGCAGGGAAACTTCTGCACTTTCTTTTTATTCTCCCTGCAGGCATCAGCTTCTCGTTCCTGGACCCCTCATGGGCTGTGGGTTAACAATCTCCATCCCATTTTCAGGGGTAACAAAAGACTGAGCTCCAGAGGAATAGGTCATTTGCACCTCCCCGTTTCCTTGAAATCACTTGTATTGTTCCCAGAAGCCAGGAGGGAATTGGCAAACACCTGGAGGTGAGTGAGATGAAATTCTCTCATTGTATTGGCTCTGCAAGGAAGTATATGCAGCTATTTCAGGGTAAATGTCAGATGGTTGAGGAAGATGATAATAATAGAAGAATTACTTCGGTTTATTGTATCATTAAGCCGCCAAGAATAAAATTATCTATATTTCTGTATGGAAATTAGATCAATTTGAAATTAGATCAATTTAAAATATTCAATACAAGATTATTATACTTTATAATCTCTATTCACCATAAGAAATTCATGCAGTCTATATGTATACATATATTTTGAGCCTTCTGAAGATTATGAACGAGTGGGTAAATATTATTTTACTAGTCTTTTACCACATATAAAGCTTTATTTTAAAATGCATATTAGAAATGTTCATTTGGGGGGATTTTATTTTATTTTATTTTGCAAACAACTTGGATAATTTAAGGGAATAGTGCAGAAAAAATTTTGATGGTAGATACACCAAGAATAACAGGGGTCAGAGAGATACATTAACAACCTGGAGCTGCTGCTTTGCATGCAAGAAATCTAGGTTTGATCATCTACTAGGTTTGATTTTCACTACTAGATGTGACCTCTGAGCACTTAAACTATAGAAGCCCCTGGGCACTGCCAGATGTGGCTTCAGAAATGAATGAATAAATGAGAGAGAGAAACGGAAACAGAGACAGAGACAGAATGTCTAGCGATTACTAAGATGTCTTTGTAGTAGTTTAAAAGTTGGAAATCTGCACTGATGATAAATAGCCACTCCCTGGAAGGTTAAGGGCTCCTGTCTCAATTTATCTGTGATTCAAGTAATATAAGCGGTTAACTTCTGGCACAGTGAAGTCTATGAGTACCTCCGATTGCCTCTGATTGTAGGCATCTGTAAAGGCTTGTTACATAACTTGTCTCATGTTCACCCTGACCCACAGGGACCAGAACTGGACCTTTAAAATCTCCAAAGAAAGCTGTAACAAGTACCCAAACTACCTTATCATTTTCTGGGCTAAACTGTACTAAGTAAATCATAAACCTTGACAAGAGCCATTCAAATGGCAGTAGACTAACAAAAGAAATCAGAGAGATCTGATTCTTCAAAAAGCAAAGATCCACAACAAAAATGCAAGAAGCAGAGAAGAAAGAGAGACCAATGAATTAGAGGACAGATAGAAATGGATGAAAAGGAGAGGAGAGAAGATACAATACAGGGTCCCGAACCTGTTACAATGGCTCATTTCTTCTTTGACAGTGATGCATGCAATGGACTGAATTATGTTTTCCATCTGTACCCTCCCACAACCCATAGATCTCTACGTTGAAAAATTCTACTGTGATTATTGGGAAACAGGGCTTTTCAAGATAAAATAAAGGTTAAATGAAGTCATAAGGGCAGACCCTAATTCAAAATGTCAAGTGTATTTAAGAAGTGGAAAAGATAAACTGAAATGCCTACAAAGAAAGAATAGGCTGGGGTACAAGAAGCAAAGGACCATCTACAAGCCAAGGAGAAAGTGCTTGAAGAAAGCAGAGGCATTAGTAATTTCATATTTGACTTCAAGGACCCAGAACTTAGAGCCAAGAAATTTGTGTTAGCCAAGCAATCTGTGATGATTTATTATCATAGCACACATGCAAAAGAAAACACTAAGATAACAGAGATCACCTGTAGTTTTGAGAGATAACAGAGCATCATTAAAATAGCATCCTCCTCTTTTGTATTATTGTGGCTAGAGTTGGACTTTTGTTCCTAATCTAGAAAGTGCAAGTATTTGTCCCATTTCCTTAGCTATAAAATTTAAATTTTATATTTTTATCTAATTTTGTCTCTGGGAAATCTAATTGATGCAAATTTGAACTGACACTCTGAAAATGTTTTCCAAGTATGATTGAAATGAATCCAAAATATGTTGTTACTGGTTTTTGCCATTGCTATTTTTAGAAATCTGAGACTTCATCACACATTTTTGAAAGGCCTCTTTCTACAAGCTAATTGAGTCTCCAAAGAGGGACATCAGATTCACTTCTGAACTAAATGGCAGTGCAGACATTCCTCTGAATCTCAGTATTGGATTGTTCAAAACCCAGGGAAGAGAAAATAAAATGATTTGTGAGTAGTTTGTTTGAAACAGGATGTCTCAAGACCTGATTTTAAGACTGTATTTTTCCACAGTTTATGAGGATATTTTCTCCCCCTGTGTATTCTTGTAGGTGGCAGCATGAAGCGAGAATAAGGGATCTCTGCTTCTTGTCCAATTAGTTTTGTTTTTTTTTTTTTTCTGTTTGAATAAATGGCCTATGTTTGCCAGAATGTACTAAAAGTGATATTCTTAATGACATCTTGAACATGAACATTCAAAATAAATATCCTGGGTGACAGAGCAACTCTGTGCTGGATCAGTGTGGATTTTACAGTCAGATTTCTGAAAGATCCTTCAATAAAAATGAGCAAATGGGATTTCCATTAACTATCTATCTAGAGCATATTTTGTGGTTTACTTTAAAAACTGAATAGTTATGAGAAGATAATTCACAGAACTGGAATGCAAGCTTTGTATGTGGGAACAAACCCTGGATTTAATCCCTAACAAAACATGGCTCTAAAAGAACCACATTGGGAGTAACACTCTATCTCACCCTGCTTTCAAAACAATTATGTGTGACTCCAAAAAAATAAAAAAGAACCTAGTAGTAGTAGTAGCAAAATATTTAGCAAAATCCTCTATAAGGGGCCAAAGAGATAGTACAGTGGGTAAGCCCTTTGCTTTCGATGTTCCTGATTTGGGTTGAATTTCTGGTTCTTCATATTGTTCTTCATATAGGACTGATCCCTGAATGTAGATCAAGAAATAAGCCTCAAGCACCACAATCTCCCCTCACTCTCCAAAAACTGTCTTCATAAAATTTCCTATGGAACTGAATATAAAAATTACTATATTTAACTAGAAATCTATGCTGCTAAAATAACGATATTACCCAGATTTCTCAACATTACTAAATTAATCAAAGAAAGACCAGTAAATTACTTACCCAAACTTTTCAAAGACAAATATCAGACAGAAAAGTAAATAATATTATGAAAAATTGGTCCTCTTTTTACACTTAAGATGGCCACTTTGTTGTTGTTGTTGGGTTTTTTTTTGTTTTTTTGTTTTTGTTTTTGTTTTTTTTGCTTTTTTGGGCTACACCCTGTGACACTCAGGGGTTACTCCTGGGTTTGCACTCAGAAATCGCTCCTGGCTTGGGGACCATATGGGACGTTGGATATGGAACCAAGGTCCGTCCTGGATCGACCGTGTGCAAGGCAAATGCCCTACCACTGTGTTATTGCTCTGGCCACTCCCCCACTTTGTTTTTTGTATGTAATAAATACATATTAATAACCATTATACAAAATAATATGCTTCATGCAACAAGCCAGTGCAGGTCATATTATTGCCATGTAAGAGATGTAGAAATGAAGCTCAGAGAAGTAATCTGTCTGAAGGTATGATGATTTGTTGAACAACCCAACTTCTCTAACATTGAAGTCACTGCTCTGAACTCTATTTTCTCAGAAGTGCTGAGAACATTTTGGGTGGGAAGAAGCTAAAGATCAAAAGTTTTTCAAAAATAATTTTTTTTAAAGTAATGGTCAGGTCCCTTGTCTTTTGTAGGCCTCATTTTCTTTTATTAAAAAAAAAAAAGGACATGTACTCCTTAGGCTTTGTCCAACCCCTAGCCTTGGAATGAATGATCCATCAATTTCAAGTACATTTAGTCTTTTTATAAACATAAAAGTTATTCATTTCATAATAAGTAAATGAAGTAAATGACATGTTAGTTATTCCTGGGTATGTTATTTTCTTAGATATATTTCTTTGTTTGTTTGTTTTTGTTTTTATTTTTGGGCCACACCTGGCGGCACTCTGGTTACTCCTGGCTATCTGCTCAGAAATAGCTCCTGGCAGGCACGGGGGACCATATGGGACGCTGGGATTCAAACCAACCACCTTAGGTCCTGGATCGGCTGCTTGCAAGGCAAACACCACTGTGCTATCTCTCCGACTCCTTCTTAGATATATTTCTAATACTTAAAAAATTTTATGTGGCAACAGTATTTGGGAATTGATGAGTTTGTGCTATTTTATTTATTTATTTATTTATTTATTTATTTATTTATTTATTTATTTATTTATTTATTTATTTATTGTTCTTTAGGCATGCCCAACAGTAATCAGTGTTTAATCCTGGCTCTGCACTCAGAAATCTCTCCTGGCTGTGCTTGAGGCACCATGTTAGGTGACAGGAATTGAACACAGGTCAACTGCATAGAAGGTAACACCCTACCTGCTATACTATCTCTGCAGCCTCTCAGATATTTTATTTTATTTTATTGGAGAAAAAGCTTATATTATCTAAGTAATTGAATCTTTAAAAATTTTTGTAGTATTTAACTCTTACACTATAAACTTGAGAGTCAAAAACCATATTCTCATTGCTTTGGTCTTTATGCCTTACAGTCCATCTGTTGCCACAGCACTGATTGTGATGTCAAAATTGCAATCAGTTACACTCAGGGACAATCAGGACAAAGGCCAAGGGAGATTATGTCCAGGCTTTAATAATCTGTGATTACTGTGCTAATTGTGAAAAAGGAAGCTTACAATCAAGGCTGTTTTCAGGCTATTGCTCTTCCACTTACTACCCTTGGGAAATTAATTTAATTGAAAAATAATTAAAGAGCTTGAATATTTTAGTTAGATTTTATGTGTTCAAAGTCTAGTTCTGCCATTTAACATTTGCAAACCAGTTAACTTCCCTGTGCTTCTGTTTATTTAGCCACAAATTGAGACTACATGAACAATAGAGGTTGAGAGAAATAAATATAAGATGGCCTTCCTATTGAGTGCTTATGGCTAGATTTTATTAGACAAATTTTGTTGGGGATGTGTAGGTTTGAAGCCATACCTAGTAGTTCTCAGGGGCTACTCTTGGTTCTGTGCTTCATGTTCATCGATGACAATGATAGGGATTAAACTAAGATCAGACATATACAAGAAAGACTCTTTATCCCATCCAGCCTCAAGTGCCTATAGTATGAGTAGGTTCATTGTTAGGCCACATTCTAGAAAATAGTTCTTCAGTTCTTATATCATTAAAATCAAAATATCTCACAAGATCATTGTCAAATATCTATGTAAGGACCCAAAGGCAAATATTTTAAAAGCTAGAAGCAGTAAATTTCCATTTGGGTAACATGAAATTTTATATATGGTGATCTTTTTTTAGTAAAAGTAATTATTGGAGGCTAGATCAATTAATGGAGGTTGGGTAGGTTGGGTAGGGCACTTTCCTTACAAGCCAACTCATATTCAATACCCAGAACACTGTATCATCCTTTAGTACTACCAGAAATGATGTCTGTACACAGACAGATTCAGTAGTAAACACTCAGAACCACTGGACATGGATCCCAAGCCAATAATAAATAAATGAATAAATAAACCAAGTTATTGAAATAGAAAGGCATAAGCAAAGCAATATGAAGAATATAAATCACATATAGGTTTTTGGTTAAGTAGTAGCATAATATTGATCCCTCTAATACCAGATAAAAGATAATGTATGTGAAATCAATACCCTATTTTAAAAGGAGTCTTTGATGTAAGCTTTAAAAGACAAGAGAATTTAGTCATGGGGAATGATGCAATAAACAGGGAAAAGAACACATCCCCCAAAGGAAAGAGTGTGAATAGAAATTAGAAGGTGGACAGTACAAATCACAGATAGTGAAAAGTGGTACAATTTGGTCAGGGCAGAATGTATTAAAGTGGAAGGGCAAGTTATGAGAATAAATCTGTATTTTAGAAAATGTTAAATGTTGGAAGAAAACTGCCACATTTTAAATTTTAAGTTACAATGAATTAAAATGGGCCAGGCATGTGGCCTCAGCAGCAAACTGCATGTCTTCAATGTATGATAGTTTGATTTGGTACCTGGGCCTACAGGGCAATGTGGGATAAACAGTTCATGTTCCAAAGCAATAATAAAACAAATGTAAAAGGTTGAATAAGACTAGTACTATTAATATATCTGCCATTAATAGTCTATGTTTATATTTCTTAAAGAGTACTACTAAGCTCATGCTAAGTTTACATTCAGGAATTTGATTTTTAATTTTCTTTTCTTTTTTTGTTTTGTTTTTTTGTTTTTGGGCCACACCCGGTGACGCTCAGGGGTTACTCCTGGCTATACGCTCAGAAGTTGCTCCTGGCTTGGGGGACCATATGGGACACCGGGGGATCGAACCGTGGTCCGTCCAAGGCTAGCGCAGGCAAGGCAGGCACCTTACCTCTAGCGCCACCGCCCAGCCCCTTTAATTTTATTTTCAAAGACAATCATTTGTTACACTTCTCACTGACTTTGTTTGTTTGTTTGTTTTTGGGGTGCCAGAGATAAAAAATACCATGCCTTCATGAAAAAATGTCCCACATCACTAATCATCAGGAAGATGCAAATCAAAACAACAATGAGGTACCATCTTAAGCCAGAGAAACTGGCACACATCACAAAGAACAAGAATAATCAGTGCTGGGCCCGGAGAGATAGCACAGTGGTGTTTGCCTTGCAAGCAGCCGATCCAGGACCAAAGGTGGTTGGTTTGAATCCCGGTGTCCCATATGGTCCCCCGTGCCTGCCAGGAGCTATTTCTGAGCAGACAGCCAGGAGTAACCCCTGAGCACCACCAGGTGTGGCCCAAAAACCAAAAAAAAAAAAAAAAAAAAAAGAATAATCAGTGCTGGCAGAGATGTGGGTAAAAAGATACTCTCATTCACTGTTAGTGGGAAAGCAATTTAGTCCAGCTTTTATAGAAAACAATAGGGAGATGTCTCAAAAAACTGGAAATTGAGCTTCCATATGATCCAACTATACCACTCCTATAAAACACAACACAAATATGCCTTCTGCACACCTATATTCATTGCAGAGCTATTTACAATAGCCATACTCTGGAAACAACCCAGATGCCCTTCAACAGATGAATGGCTTAAGAAACTGTGGTGCATATAGACAATGGAATATTATGCAACCATCAGGAGAGATGAAGTCATGAAATTTTCCTATATATGGATGGACATGGACACTATTATGCTGAGTGTAATAAGTCAGAGGGGAAGCTATAGATGCAAAATAGTATCACTGAGTATCTATGGAATTTAAGAAAAATAAGACATTATTGTAATAAATACCAGGAGACAATAGAGATAAGGCTGGAAGGACTGGCCACAATATGAAGATCACCACTGTGAGTACAGTTAGAGAAATAACTACATTATAAACTATCATGACAATGGTAGTGAGAGAAGTAGTATGTCTGTCTCAAATAGAGGCAAGGGCTGAGGGAGGAGAAAGATGGGTGGGGCATCAGTCATGGGACGTTTGCTCTGGTGAAGGTGGGTATTAGTTTTTTATGACTGAAACCCAACTACAAACATCTTTGTAATCATGGTGCTTAAATAAAAATATTTTTTTTAAAAAGAATACCATACTTGTTTATTCTATCTCAAAAATCTCTATATATTCTTGTCTTCTCATCTATTTTTATATACTAAATTTATTTAAATCTTAAATCCAAGCCATATCAGGAATCTATCTTTGGTGATCTAGACTACCTGCAATTCTACCTACTTACATATTTTTATCTTATTGTAATATGGAAAAGTGTCAGTGACCTGGGAATAAAGTTACAAAGTTAATGGCAGTAATGGCCTAATTTACTCAATTTGTGCAACCAATTTTGGGTATGTTGGTTAATGTTATAGGCTTACTTTTGTGCAAACTGGTTTGTAGAATTGCTAATTCTAAGGTTGTTTCTCATTATTCATATAACATTTACATATCCAGATATACTATTCTAAATTGTGATTATATGGTAGCCAAGAAAGCAATTCTGTTTATCACCTATGATCATCTTCTTTTAGTTTAGTTTTCAACTCTCATCTTCATCAGTATCCTAAGGAACTGACTAAAGTATAGATTTATTGAAACGTACACACATTTAATGTGTAGTAAATTTAGACTAGGACTCCAAATTCTGCAATTCTTGAATGTTTCCAGTAGATTTTCTTGCCAATATTTCAAAAATAACACTTAAGAGGACCTGTTCTTTAGGAATGTAAGGCACTTTGCTAACTAAACTGACTAAAGGGAGTCTAACTCTTTACTTGGCCAATGCTATAATTTAGAAGAAAAACCAGAGCTGGAGTTGAAGGAGCTTATATTTAGAATCCCTAAAACTGCATATGTTGTCTTGGGGACTGCCAGGGGACACTCCTGAGCACAGAGTCAGGTCGCCCAGAGCTCTTCTAGATGTGGCTCTCACATGAAAACAAAAGAACAAAAAGTAGAAGGAAATTTGGAATTCAACTAAAAGGCAGGTCTATTATCAGAAAAGTAAAAATAAGAAATGGTGTTTATCTACAGAAACATGGACTGAATTCTAACTTAGATGAAGAGATAGGAATTTTAGGAAGAACTATGCAAAAGGGCCCAGAGAGATAGCACAGCGTCGTTTGCCTTGCAAGCAGCCAATCCAGGCCCAAAGGTGGTTGGTTCGAATCCCGGTGTCCCATATGGTCCCCTGTGCCTGCCAGGAGCTATTTCTGAGCAGACAGCCAGGAGTAACCCCTGAGCAACACCAGGTGTGCCCCAAAAACCAAAAAAAAAAAAAAATAGAACTATGCAAAAGATAATATTTGACCTAATCCATACATATAAATATTTTTATTTTATTTTTTCCCTCCCTGGTGTAGATTACTGCTACTTCAAGCAATAATCAGCCTGAAGTCTAAGTGTGTCCATCAGTAATGCGATGCTACATGGGTAGAGCCATGCTGACAGCCACCAGGGCTGGAGAAGTGCTCAATAGTGCAGATACAGGGCGGAGTTGGAGTGTCAAATTGTGCCAAGAATCAAACTCAGGGCCTCTGGGATACGTACACCAGTTTCCTCCTAATGAACAAGCAAGACTCCCCACATCTTTAAGTCGTTTAAAAAATGATGGAACCTTAATTCCATTTTGAGCTCTCACAGGTGGAAAAATGTGAGGAAAAATTTTAGAACCACTTTACGAGTTAAAATACCACCAATTTGTTTGCTAGAGAGCTCTTCTGTCAGTCTGACAACTGTGTTCACCTGACCTAAAATCTAACTGATTTAGTTCTCTGATTTCTGTAATTTTGCTTTCAATTACCCCTGCAATTCTTGCAGAGTGGCCAGTTCAGAGTGAATGCTCGATAAGTGTATGTTGAATATATGAACCAGCTAACTTTCTTTTTATTTGTTCATTATTACAAATGATATTTTATTATATTTATTTTTAAATAATTTTATTTAAGCATCACAATTACAAACATGTTTGTAGTTAGTATTTAATTATATATTAAAAAAAGAACTTTAAGAAAAATAAAAGACATTCTTTCAATAATTTTCAGAGACAAAAGAGTGGAGGGCTAGAAGTTCCAGCCCACTATATGAAGCTCACCACAACCAGTGGTAAGTACAGTTAGAGAAATAACTACATTGAGAACTATAAATGTGACTGAATGAGGGAAGTAGAAAGTCTGTCTAGAGCACAGGAAGGGGTGGGGTGGGGAGGAGGGACACTTGGGATGTTGGTGGTGGGAATGTTACACTGGTGAAGGGGGTGTTCTTTACATGACTGAATCCCAACCACAATCATGTATGTAATCAAGGTGTTTAAATAAAGATATTTTCAAAAAAGAAATAATTGACTCTGATTTCAAACAAACAAAAAAGAACACCCCCTTCACCAGTGCAACATTTCCACCATTAATTCCCCCATATCCCTCCTTGCCCATCCCTTGCACGTATTCGAGATAGCTTTCAGATTAGTTATTTTGTTTGTTTGTTTGTTTTGGTTTTGGTTTTTTTTTTTTTGGTTTTGGGGTCACACCCGGCGGTGCTCAGGGGTTACTCCTGGCGGTCTGCTCAGAAATAGCTCCTGTCAGGCACGGGGGACCATATGGGTCACGGGATTCGAACCAATCACCTTAGGTTCTGGATCGGCTGCTTGCAAGGCAAACACTGATGTGCTATCTCACCGGGCCCAGTTTTGTTTTGTTTTGTTTTGTTTTAAGAATTATTCCTTTTATTTTGAATTTATTTGGTTTCTGAGTCACACTCTGTGTGTGTGTGAGGAATATTCCCAGCTCTGTGTTTGGGGCTGCTTACAGAGGTGCTGGTGAAGGGTGTTATGTGGTACTGGGAAATAAACCAAGGCCTCCAACATGCACACATGTTCTCAGTCCTTTGAACTCTCTCTTCAATATTGTTTTGTTTGTTTGATTTGGGCCACACCAGCAATGTTCGTGGTTACTCCTGCACTCAAGATATTACTCCTGTTGATGCTCATCGGACCATATGGGATACCAGGGATCAAACCCAAGTAGGCTGTGGGCAAATCAATGTCCTGCATGTTATACTATTACTCCAGCCCATTTTTATTTAATAACTCCTATATCTCATACCTTTTCACAGATTAGTAAATTAATTTTGGCTCGATGAACATGGTAAAACAAAACGCTACCTACTAGGCTGAGATTTATGAACTTAGAGAACTGCTCATATAGGAGATTCTTCTTTGATCTGAGAAATACTGAATCAGAGCAGAATAGGGGGCAGATATTAAGGCCTACCAAGTTAACATAAAATTTCATGGCCTAACTAGGTAGTCATGTGTGAGATGCACAGAATGGGATATTATCAGTGATAGGAGGAAAGCACTCTCCTCCCCATGAAGTACAAGGACTGGGTCATTTGCCTAATATGCGGCTGATAGCTGTTTGAATTTCAGGCACAAGTAGGAGTGATCCGAAAGCAGAGCCAGCTATAAACCCTGACACAACCAAATGTCCACCCTACTCTTCCCCATCACACACACAAAGAAAAAACAAATACAAACAAAAACAAGCCCAATCTTTCCCTATCAGATAAGCTGTACTCTTTTACAAACTTTCCATTATATCTCAGTAATTATTACTAGTCTCATAATCAATACATTTAACAAACACAATTACACACAAAATAGAAGTCAGAGTTGTTCCTAATAAATTGTTGCACATGGGGCCAGAGTGATAGTACAGTAGGTTATGTGCATGCTTTGCATGTGAATAACCTGGTTTTAATCCCTGGTATCTCCTATATGGCCCCCTAAGCACCGCCAGGAGTGATTCCTGAGTGCAGAGCCAGGAGTACTCACTGAGCGTACTCTCTGGGTGTGACTTAAAAACAAAACAAAATGTGTGTACCTTATTTTTAATTTCGTCGTTGAGACGATAGTGAAAAGAAAAATGGACTTATTTTTACTTTTCAAAAGCAACACAGCCTTAGCTTTTCTCTACTTTTACCCTCCCTAATATCATTAGAAACAGGAAGCTAGACTGTCTCTTTGACACAGCAGGAAGATTTTATTAAGACATACAAATACACATTACTACTTTCAAATAAATCTATCATTATACTGTTTAGCAGCTATGTCTAAGCCTCCCTTTAAGCATTAAAGAGCAGAAGTTAATGAACACTTGCATTTGTAGCTAAATCTGCACTCATTTCAAATATATTTACTAGAGTAATAGTAAAGTTTACATAGCAATTTCTTTTTTACAAGGGAGGGGGGCCACATCAGGTGACACTCAGAGGTTACTCCTGGTTAATAGCTTAGAAATTGCTCCTAGACCATATGGGACACTGGTGAGGGGTCGAATCGCCACCCATCCTAGGCTAGCACAGGCAAGGCAGACGCCTAACCACTTGAGCCACTGCTCCGGCATCTACATAACATTTTGTTGTTGTTGTTGTTGTTTTATGGCTCACATCCTGCAGTGCTCGGGGGTTCCTCCTAGTTCTACGCTCAGAAATCGCTCCTGGTTGACTCCGGGGACAAATGGGATGCCGGGATTTGAATCACCGTCCTTCTGCATGCAAGACAAATGCCCTACCTCCATGCGATCTCTCTGGCCCCTACACAACAATTTCTAATGCAATATAAAGGCACATAACCCTTCAAAGGGTACATTTAAAATAAAATATGCTCTCCTAAGAAGCTGGAGCCTGAGTGGCCGGAGAGATAGCACAGCGGTAGAGCGTTTGCCTTGCAAGATACTGACTCAGGATCAATGGAGCTTCGAACCCTGGCATCCCATATGGCCCCCCATGCCTGCCAGGAGCTATTCTGAGCAGAGAACCAGGAGTAATTCCTGAGCCCTGCTGGGTGTGGCCCCCCCATCCCCCTCCCCAAAGAAGAAGCTGGAGCCTGGACCTTGGAGTAGTGCAATTCTTAACAATAAAACTGTCCATATATAAATAAAACTTTTTACAATGTCAGGGATCTGACAGATCCCTGCACATCCAAGGTAAAGAATGCAGTTCAGCTTTTTCTGTTTTGAGGCCATAAGGGTTGCTAGGTAGGTGAATGGTTGGTATCAGGCAGAGCAATCCAATCCAGGGCTCAATCCATTTAAATTACCTCCCCCACCCAGAAATTAAATTTTTTCTAAATAATCACATTTGCAGGGGAGGGGTGGAGGTGAGGGCTGTCAGGGAGTGTCAGGCTATCCTGAGTGATTACTGTTGAAAACATATCCACCAATAAAATATTTCAGTGTGTAAACTATTCATTTTAATAATATAAAAACCTTTTAAAATATATTTACAAATTCATTCGTTCATTGTATGTGCTTAAAATATCTCAATTAGAACCCCTACATTGAATTAGAAACTCGAGATTTATGTATTATAGGACCTGAGAAAGCGCCCTAGCCCTGCTAGGTCACCCCCCAACTCCCACCCCCAACAAACGAGAAACAATGAACAATTTGTTCCAAAAGTCTTCCAAGAATCTAACGGAACATCCACTTCACACTTAAGATAAACAGTTAAAAGTGTAAGTTTTATTTTTCAGCTCTTGGCACATCTTAAGAGCGCAGCTGCAGTCAGTGGGCATTGAGCTGACCCAGGTAGGAATCATCCCTATTGCGCATGTTACAGGGGGTCTGGTGTTGGCCTTGCAAGAAGCCTGAACTCCAGGTATCCCATTGTCACCGAGTCCCTCCAAGAGTGACTCCTGAGCACAACTGGGTGTGTCCCCAAAAGATAGAGATGGATGAATAAATAGGTGGGTAGGTGAATGGATGGATGGGATGGGTGGGTAGATAAATGGATGGATGGGTAGAGATAGGTAGGTAGGTAGGTAGGTAGGTAGGTAGGCAGGCAGGCAGACAGGCAGGCAGGCAGGCAGGCAGGTAGATGGATGGATGGGTGGATGGGTTGGTGGGTGGGTAGATAAATGGATGAATGAGTAGATAATGATGAATGGGTGGATGGGTTGGTGGATGAGTGGGTAAATGAATGGGTAGAGATAGGTGGATAAATGGATAGATAGGTGGGTGAGTAGGTGGATAGATGGGTGGTGGGTGGATAAATGGATGGGTAGATACAGATAGGTAGGTAGACAGATGAGATAGATAGATATAGATAGGTGGATGGTGGATAAAGACAGAGATAAGGAGAGACAGAGAACACCCACCCAACCCCAGTCAACTTCTGCCTCTCAAACTGCCAACCAAGGACCAACAATTCATTCCTTCCCCCATTGCCGAAAGGAAGGGATGAAATCCTACGTTTAAGAACCAAAAAAAAAAAAAAAAAAAAAAAAAAACCAAAACCTTAAATTAATGCAACATATGCCCTAAGGCCACTAAAGGCCATTATCAATGACTGACAAGCTCTAATCATACTGAGGTAGGGGAAGACAGGATTGCGAAAACCTCCATTGCATTTGCCTGAGGGAGATTAAAAAAATAAAATAAAAAAGTTCAGGTGTGGCCTGCGGAGGCACCACAGGTGGGGCGAGGGAGGCTGAAGCGAGCGCGCCCATTGGGTTTGCAGTCAGGATTCTTTTCTAAAATATGCTTTTTCCAGAAAAGAAGCTGTCTGTTCAAATTCCTGTGGAGAAAACCCTAAAAATCTGCTTCCGTAACGAAGAAACATTTTCCCTTCAACAGCTTTCAAGTCAGGCTGAAGAGACTTAAAAAAATCCTCTGAGGGAAGACAAACCCGCACTTCCGCCAGCGACCGGAAGTACGCTTCAGCCACATCTCGCGAGACCGCTTCTCCGCGATTCCCGCGGTAAAGCCGGCGCCGCCATCTTTACTGAGGACAAACCCCCACCTACCCTTCCCGGGCGGTCTTGAGTTCGCTAAATACAGTCAGAAGAATGAGAAACGAGAGAGAACTAAAGATGTTGACAGGGATGCGCTGAAAACCGCGAAAGCCACAGAACCGGGGAGTCTTTTACAAGCGAATCTCACGCGCGGAACCAAAGTGCTCGCGGTCCGCGGAGCGGGCGGAACCATTTCGGCGCAGCACCGGAACGCACGTTTCCCACCCGGACGGTGAGCACCACTTCCGCCGCAGACCGGAAGCGGAGGGCGGGCGAGAGGACGCCGCTGGCGGAGGCAAGATGTCGAGCCTGGCGGTGCGAGACCCCGCCATGGACCGCTCCCTGCGCTCCGTGTTCGTGGGCAACATCCCGTACGAGGCGACGGAGGAGCAGCTGAAGGACATCTTCTCGGAGGTGGGCTCGGTGGTGAGCTTCCGCCTGGTGTACGACCGCGAGACGGGCAAGCCCAAGGGCTACGGCTTCTGCGAGTACCAGGACCAGGAGACGGCGCTGAGCGCCATGCGCAACCTCAACGGCCGCGAGTTCAGCGGGCGCGCCCTGCGCGTGGACAACGCGGCCAGCGAGAAGAACAAGGAGGAGCTCAAGAGCCTGGGCCCCGCCGCGCCCGTCATCGACTCGCCCTACGGGGACCCCATCGACCCCGAGGACGCCCCCGAGTCCATCACGCGCGCCGTAGCCAGCCTCCCGCCCGAGCAGATGTTCGAGCTCATGAAGCAGATGAAGCTCTGCGTGCAGAACAGCCACCAGGAGGCCCGCAACATGCTGCTGCAGAACCCGCAGCTGGCCTACGCCCTGCTCCAGGCCCAGGTGGTGATGCGCATCATGGACCCCGAGATCGCCCTCAAGATCCTGCACCGCAAGGTCCACGTCGCGCCTCTCATCCCAGGCAAAAACCAGCCCGTCTCCGGGCCCGGGCCCGGCCCTGGACCCGGCCCCGGCCCTGGCCCTGGCCCTGGGCCCAGTCCTGGGCTCTGCCAGGCTCCTGGGGTGCTGCTGAGTCAACCGAATCCGTCTGCGCCTCAGCCCCAACATCTGGCTCGGAGGCCTGTGAAGGATATTCCGCCTCTCATGCAGACCCCCATTCAAGGAGGCATCCCCGCTCCCGGGCCCATGCCAGCTGCCGTCCCCGGACCCGGGCCTGGACCCGGGCCGGGCGCCCTCACTCCTGGCGGGGCGATGCAACCCCAGGTTGGAATGCCAGGGGTGGTGGGGCCGGTGCCCCTGGAGCGTGGGCAAGTGCAGGTGCAGGTGCAGATGGCGGATCCCCGAGCCCCCATGCCCCGTGGGCCCATGGCTGCCGGCGGCCTCCCACCTCGAGGACTGTTGGGAGATGCGCCCAATGACCCCCGTGGAGGGACTTTGCTTTCCGTCACCGGAGAAGTGGAGCCCCGAGGCTACTTGGGCCCCCCACATCAGGGGCCCCCCATGCACCATGCCTCTGGGCATGACGGCCGAGGCCCCTCGGCGCATGAGATGAGAGGAGGCCCGATGGCAGATCCCAGGCTGCTCATTGGGGAGCCCCGGGGGCCCATGCTCGATCAGAGAGGTCTACCGATGGATGGCAGAGGTGGCAGAGATGCCAGAGGTCTGGAGGCGCGGGCTCTGGAGACTGAGGTGTTGGAGAGCCGCGTGATGGAGAGAAGAGGAATGGAGACCTGCGCCCTCGAGAACAGAGCCATGGAAGCCAGAGCGATGGAAGCACGAGCGATGGAAGCCAGAGGAATGGAGATCAGGGGCCCTGTTCCCACTTCGAGAGGCCCCATGACTGGTGGAATTCAGGGTCCTGGACCCATTAGTATGGGGGCAGGTGGTCCTCAGGGGCCCAGACAGGTCCCCAATATTGCTGCGGTGGGCAATCCTGCAGCTGCCATGCAAGGAGCTGCCCTGCAGGGCCCTGGCATGCAGGGGGTAAGCATCCAGGGAGCTGGTATGCAGGGAGCAGGCTTACAGGGAGTTGGCATGCAAGGAGGAGGCATGCAGGGGGCAGGCATGCAGGGGGCTGGTATGCAGGGAGCTGGTAAGCAAGGTGGAGGCCAGCCCAGCAGTTTTAGCCCCGGGCAGAGCCAGGTAACTCCACAGGATCAAGAAAAGGCAGCTTTGATCATGCAGGTTCTACAACTAACCGCTGATCAGATTGCCATGCTGCCTCCAGAACAAAGGCAGAGTATCCTGATCTTAAAGGAGCAGATCCAGAAGTCCACTGGGGCTTCTTGAAAGGGCTTAGAGAATACTTGCCAGTAGGCCCCAAAGTTTTTTCTGTAGTATGGAAAATGGGCGCAGATAGCTAACTTGAATGATTAGTGGTATTCCACAGTTCAAAACTTAATCTCATTTTTTTTTAAACTGGTTTACATTGAGGGAGGAAGGGGTTGCCTGTTCACTGATTCATTGTAGATGCAAAAATAACAAGAGTACTTTATACTAAAGATTACAAAAACATGCACTCAAAAAATTACATTGTTCGTTGCATTTTTAGAATTTAAAACTGAAAATGCAACGATTAAGGTCATCTTTTAAATGGTAATATGCTAAGATAGTTAATTGTTTGTGGTTGTGTAAGAACTTTTACCTCAATATTTAAGATACATTTTTTGGTGAGCCATTTAAAATATAAAATCCTATTTTAGGGCGATAAAATGCTGTGCTGGCTAAAATTTTCTTTGAAATTATTTTAAAATATTAGACCTGGTGGCAGAAGTCTAAACTTGTGGTTTTGATTACTTTTCCCCTAAAACTGCTACCTGAAAAGTTGAGGAATGTGTGTGGTTCCAGTCCCATGTCCCTGTCCATTTTCTCCCTGCTCCCCCAATAGAGAGCATAAGAATTGTGGCCTGGCTTAAATGTCATGGTTTTGCTGACCCAGGTCTGGGATCAACAACTAGTTTAAGTCTCTTCTGATGAGATTCAGTTTATAAAACACTATATTTCCCAGTAGTTTTTAAACTCTTAACCTGAATTGAGTACTTATCTTACATTGTAATTTGTAAAAATTACTGCGTAAGGACTACTAGTTAATGTTGCTGAATAGTATATACAGCTTTGAGCTCTTAATAAGTAACGGAGGGCTTCATTCAGTAAAGTACAAATGTTCCTGGTAACTAGCTTCTATATATACAGATGGTATCCACCAGGTTAATCATAATTGAGTTACAAGTATTAAAGCAACATTTAATAAAATGTCCTTCACTTTTCTTAATTCCCCCCAAAAAAATTTCTGGTCACTTAATATATTAGCAGAATAATTTTGAGGCCCAGTCAGGCAGAGATGCTATTATAGTAGTATAAATTCTCTGCACAGTTGTTATTTTCTTACAGATAGTAAAGGCAGTCCTAATAAAAATAATCCATGAGACATTTAAAAGTAGGGAATAAGGGGCTTAATATTTCCTTTTGAGTTATTAGATTATTTTTAAGCCTCGAGAAAATGGTAACAAAATCTGTAAAATACCAAATAGTAATTGGAAGAAGCATAAATACCCAGTTAACTCCGTACTCTTTCTCTGTAGAAGAAAAACCCATTACAGAAGGGGGGAAAAGTCACTTGAAACAAGATAGCAGATGAATATTGTCCCCATTTAAGGTTTTTCCATTTTTAATGGGTAATTTACAAAATTTTACTTCATATACTAATTACTTCCTGTATTGCCACTGTTGTATTATCTCTGCTGTTCATACATTGTTCCCAGGTTTTCTATATACTTTCCCCCAAATTGAAGGGTTTAATTCTGCTTTACGAGAGTGCTAGTCTTCATTAATATTAGTCACAGAGCTGATGTGGGTATTTTGTAATATACATGCTTTATCCCAAAGTTTTATCTATGGGTTCTAAGGAAAAAAGTGTTGTACAATATTTGCATTGTTTAATGTGGATAAATAAAAATGTTTAAGACATTTTTGTATCTGGCATATTTATTTTTAATGTATTTTTTTAAAGTTACATATTTGGGGCAGGAGATACATAATAGTAGGCAGGGTAGGGTACTGCCTTGCAAGCAGTCATCCTAGGTTTGGGCCTCTGCACTTAATATACTGCCCTGAACATTGCTAGGAGTGATTTCTGATCACTGAGACAGGTATAAGTTCTGAGCACAGTCAGGTAGGGCTCCTGTCCTCAAAGTAACCAAACAAAAGATTGTATTTTTGAAAATTCATGGGGCGTGAGTAATAAAAAATGAAATTGCAGGTCTAGGTCCATTTTTAATACACTTTAGAATTGAAGTAACTGAAGTTCATATTCTATGATTGGCATCAATAACAAGATATTGGTTATTACTGCTGTTGAATCAGATGTTCAACTTCCATTTGTTTCTGTTTGTAAGAATTATTCTAGAAACATCTTTATTTTTTTATGGCAACATTTATATTGCAATGCACTATTCTACCCCCTAACCTTACCCATCTAGTAGATGAAGAATTCCAATCACAGGTAATAAGTAATCGGAGATAAGAAATAAGTGTAAAAAGGGTAACAGTTTTGAAGGAGACAGTCCCCATTAGTAGAACCAGGGAAAAGAGTTCAAGGGAGTGGAACCCCAGGTATATCATCCAGCGTTGCATATTCCCGAGAACTGACTGTAGAGTAGCCCCTCCAGTTGGAGCCCAAATATACATAACGTTTTTTTGTTAGGAACACAGAGTCTCAAAATGTTGACTTTTTTTTTGCTTTTGCTTTTTGGGCCACACCTGGTGATGCTCAGGTGTTACTCCTGGCTATGTGCTCAGAAATCACTCCTGGCTTGGGGACCTTATGGGATGCAGCGGGATGTCTTAATACTTGAGTCACTGCTCCGGCTCCAAAATTTTGAATTTTTTTTTTGGGGGGGGCCACACCCGGCGGTGCTCAGGGGTTACTCCTGACTGTCTGCTCAGAAATAGCTCCTGGCAGGCACGGGGGACCATATGGGACACCGGGATTCGAACCAACCACCTTTGGTCCTGGATCAGCTGCTTGCAAGGCAAACGCCGCTGTGCTATCTCTCCGGGCCCCGAAAATTTTGAATTTTTTATCCCACAGAACAAATGAACTCTTAACAGCTCTATGCATTAGGATGTAAATTAGTAGATGAGATCAATATTTTGGAAACCTAGTAAAATATCTTCTCATTTCCAGTTTACTACCTGCCCAATATATAGATAGAATACAGACATTTAATGGCAATCGTGAAAATAAGCAGCATAAGCTTACAGTTTAGAGCCTGGTGGTTTTTGGGCTAGTCTGGGCTTTGTGATTAGAAGTGACACCTTTGGAAATGCTCAAGCTATCAAATCTGCTTTGAGCTTTGAACCTGTCCCAATTATCCCTCTGGCTCCCATTAAATGTTTTACTATATATTCCTTATTTACAATGCCAAAAATTTTGTATTCTCCCAATCAGGTTGTAAATGAAATCACATATTGATGAACATGAGGCAAATACTGACATAATAGCTTTTGTATTTGGAACACACCCAGCAATGCTCGGGTATACCCCTAGTTCTTTGCTTAGGAATCACTCCTGGCCATACTCAGGGGCCCTTATAGGATACCAGGGATTGAACGTGGGTTCACTATGTGCAAGACAAGCATCTTATCCACTATACTATCTCTGGCAAACATTTTTGGTTTTGTTTTGCAGCTACACACAGCAGGTACTGAATGGAGGGAGGGTGTAGGTAGGGAGAATACTGGCTCTGTGCTCAAGAGTTGTTCCCAATGATGCTTGGAAAATATATGGTGCCAGGGCCTTTAGCTTGCAGAACGTGATCCAGAAATCGAGCTGTCTGGTCCTTATAAATGCCATTTTAAGGTGTTTTCTTGATGGGTAGTACATTTTTTTTTTTAGAAATACGAAATGACTGATTTTAATTAGTATCGCCCTGGTAGCCCTTTGCTTCTTATTTTACTGGTGATTAATATCAGAATAATTAATGGTTTAATGTTTGCTAGTGTTCCAGAGCAAATTAATTTGGAGTTTGAAAGATTCTCTTAGGTTTGATGAGGTCAAAAGGTAAATATATGCAACAACTGAATGAGGCAGAAACATCAATATATCTCTTGTAAGTGATAACTTGTAAACTATATAGAATATAGATTATATATGATAAAACATCAATTACATTTTTTTTTTTACAAAAGACTATTGTCAGCTAATATGTAGATTTCTGATTTTGGATTTGCTGATCTCATCAGTCTACTTAGAATGTTCTTTAATTAAGAACTAATTAAAATGGGGTCCGAGTAGTGGCACAGCGATAAGACATTTGCTTTGCACATGGCTGACCTAGGACGGATTGTGGGGCTGCAGTTACATCTCCCGGCGTCCCATATGGTCCCCCAGGCCAGGAGCGATTTCTGAGCACATAGCCAGGAGTAACCTCTCAACATCACTGTGTGTGGCCCAAAATCAAAAAAAAAAAGAAAGAAAGAAACATTTTAAGGACATTTTAATATATAATATGAATATCAAGCTTATGGTACATTCGTTTCATATATATGTAGCATTTCAGGTTTTAAATGAACCCACTATTTTCATTTTGTTACATCTTTTAGATTGAAGTTTATTTCATTGAAAATTTAATTCCATATGTATAGTGTATAGTGACACTATAGAGCATACATTATTTCTTTTTTTTTTGGGCCACAGCCAGCAATGCTCAAGGGTTACTCCTGTCTCTGCAATTACTAATCATGGTACTTTAGGAACCAGATGGGCTTTGGAGATCAAACCTGGCTTAGCTTTATTCTCTAGCCACTGTATTATTTCTCTAGTCCCTGCAGAGCATTCTTTAAATTTTTTTTTATTTATTAACTTAAGGTTGATCCATTGTAATTTTATGTAATGGCCACATGATTATTTTGTGTTTTTGGTATCATATTCAGATATGTTCAAGGTTTATTCCTGACTGCACTTCTGGTCAGGGCTGGGGGACTACATGTGGTTCTTGTTTAAAATCTTTTGTTTTGTTTTGGGGCCACACCTGGTGATGCTCAGGGGTTACTCCTGGCTTTGCGCTCAGGAATTACTCCTGGCTTGGGGGACCATATGGGATGCTGGGGGATCGAACCGCGGTCTGTCCTAGGCTAGCGCGTGCAAGTCAGGCACCTTACCACTTGTGCCTCAGCTCCAGCCCCTTGTTTAAAACCTTACATGCTTTACATTGTTCTTAGATTAAAACCCCTCATTCTTACCATATCCTGTTAATTTTAAGCCATTCTTTCTCAGTACCTGATCCCCTGCTTGCTGCTACTGACACTTTGGGCCTGACTTCATTTTCCTTAAACTTAACGAGCTCTTCTCTAGCAACTTCTTTCCCTTGTTCTTAATCTCACTTTCCCAGGCCTGTGATGACAACAAAAAATATGACAAAAGGGAATTTAAATTTACCAAAATGGCTTTTCCTCTGTTGGCACTAAAGATCAGGAAATATAAAAAAATCCCTACCCATATGAGATAGGAATACAGTTCTTTATACATTTGAGTGGCTCAAAGGTAGCTCAAAGGTTGGGTACCTTAGAGAGAGATGAGGCTATAAATTTGAGCCAGGTACTGGCCCACATGTTTAGTACAATCCCTGTGAGCACCACAATTAAAGTAAAAGCACTGCAAACAGCTGTGCAATAACTAGCCCTCAATACCACTCAAGTGTGGGACCCCAGTTACCAAGTATGTGTGACCCTCAGTCATCAAAACCATCATCACCACAATAGAAAACAGGAGGGGGTGGGGAGTAAGAGCTATACTGCAAAATGTGTAAACAAATTTCTTGTTCATTTGGAGGTAAATTCAACATATACAACAAATTCAAAATATACAACAGCAAAGCTAACAAAATACAAGAGTTGAAAATTGTTGAGAAGTCATCTACATTTGTATTTAGTTTAGATATCTGACAAGATTTTTGTGGAATAGAGGTGAAATCTATTACATCAAATTAGAAACAATAGTTCATATTTATCATATACTAGTGTCACAACAATCATTTGAGTTAATCTCGGCTGAAATGTTAATAACAACTGATTCTCTGGGCTAAAAGTCTTTCATTAAAAACTCATAAAAACTGAGTTATCCTGGGCAGAAGCAGTGGCGCAAGCAATAGGGCATTTGCCTTGCATGTGCTAACCTAGGATGGTCCGTGGTTCAATCTCCCCATGTCCCATATGGTCTCCCAAGCCAGGAGTGATTTCTGAGCACAGAGCCAGGAGTATCCCCTGAGCATCAAACAGGGTGTGGCCCCCAAACAGACAAACAAACTGAGTTATCCTGTAATTTGAATATCTTGGTCTTCATGGTAAAATACTTTATCCAAACAGGAACGCTAACTTCAAAAAAGGATACCATCTTTGGCAAACAAGTCTCTCAGTGATCCAGACTTTTCTAACCTTCAGCTTTGCAACAGAAGAAATCTTAAAACCATAGGCTCAGCACACTTATGATTCATGAGACTATATCTTCAGCAAAATTCTGCTGTGAATATTTTTTAAACCTCCTTTATAGAATTTTGGAAGAAATAACCAAAGTTAAAAACATCCTCCCAGCTTAGTTTATTTTCAACAGATTGTTAGAAATTGTATGAAAACAATGTTGCAATTTATGAATTTATTCCTTTGCACCTTATCTTTGATTATGATCATAATTAAGAATACAAATTAATCAAATTGATACTTATACTTTAGAGAAACTGAGCTTTTTCATTAAAGAAAAGATCAAATGACTGTAAATCATTGTAAAAAGTTTACAGTGACTCGGTGACTGAATTCTTGATTGCTAGCAAACAGTTTGAATTCCAGTTAGTCTTTCAGATCTGGGAGGTAGCTCAGCCTTAGAAGTAGAACATTTGCTTAGCAGATGTGAGAACCAGGGTTGAATTCCTAGCATTGCAGGGGTTAAAAAAAAGAAACTATCTTTTAAGGGATGATAAAAAAAAATGTTTGTGAAGCTGCAACAGCAACCTTGGAACACCAGACTATTATTTTCACCTGTATCCACACACTATTCCAATACTGACTTGGGTTTGTTTGCTCAGAGAGGAAACATGCTTCAGGAAAAAGTTTTGTAAATTGAAAGGAAGAGAACTAAAGGATTTTTGGTTGGTAGGAATTTGCTTGTCATTGCTTCTAGACAGAGAAATCTATTTCCCCTTGTGCCTATGCTGAGTTGTGCTAAGGAGCTGACCCTAATCTCTTCTGACTACTTTGACCATTCTCTTTTCCCCAGATTACTGACAAGGCATCAACCCAGCAAGGGTTGTTGGTTGTGAAAGCCACATGCCATGCCTGCAAATGGAAAACTCACACTGCTACTGGAATGGAACTGACTTGTTTACCCTAATTTAATAGAATAAAAAATATATACACATTGAGGTCAGAGAGATAATGCAGTAGTTAAGGCAGAAGCCTTGAATATGACCAACCAAACCCAGTTTGATTCCTAACAATCCATGGGACCCCTTACCTTCAACTTCTAAAAGTGGTCCTATAGGTACCCCCATGCGCTACTGGAGGGCCCAGAGTAAAATCAACCACCTCTGGATCTAAGTAGAAAAACATCTTCAGGTCCAATCACTTGCCATATATCATCTCTAATTTTAGAGGTACCTTGGAACCTGGGTCTGAATTTGTTTACAGTGTAAAGAGTCTGATCTAAGGCCTAACAGTGTAGCATGAGCTCAACCACTGAGCTTATATATCCACTCTTACTTTCACTGCATATCATTTGCTTTAAGGCAGCAATAGTGAGAATCTAGAACTGGTCTCAAAAATGGGACTGACTGTGAAGGAACATTTTCATTTAACGAGGATTTAATTCCTTTTTTAAAAAATTGTGATTTAAATTCTATCACTGATTTAGACAAAAATTGGAGGGATATTTAGGGCTAGAGTGGGCGTAGTAGTTCAGGGCTCACTCTTGACAGTGCTTTGGGGAATAATTTATGCAGTGTTTGGGATTGATTGAGGTCGATTTATTCAGTGCACTATCTCTCACGGGCCCCCAAAGAGGACTGTTTTTTGACCGATTTCTTAAGTTAATCTTTTGTAAAACTTCTCTTTCAGCTTCCAAAAACTAAGGATTAAACCTAAGCTTTAAATATAATTTTTAAAAAAAAGAAAGAAAGAAAAGCAGGTGGTGTGAAATTACAGTGGGTAGCGTAAGGGTCAAAGCCTTTGCAAATCTTTGACCCTTATTAGAATAAAAATAGATTACCAACAAGAACTCCATTCAACTATAATTTTCTGGGCAGTTCTAGTCAATATCTAAGCAATCTGGGTTGAATAATTGGTATAAAATTTTCCTTACATTTAATTTTTCTACAAAGTAGTTTATATACTGTTCCATTTATCCATTTAAAATATACAATTCTACAAATTTTAGTATATTCTTAGAGTTGTGAAACAGCTCAGTACTTAACTTTTTTTTTTTTACGTCCCTGTCAGTACTTAAAATTCTTCTTTATTGCCAAAATAATAGTACCTTGTAGGGATGTATCACTTTTTTTAACTTTATACATTTACTTATTTATTCATTAATTAGTTTGTGGGCCACACCTGGAGTTGCTCAGTGTTCACTCTTGACTCTGCTCTCAGAAATCAACCCTGGCGGGCTGGAGGACCATATGGGATGCCAGGAATCGAACGATGTCCTTCCCAACCCCTTAACATATCACTTTTAATTATCAAATTTAATAAAAAGCAAGTTTAAAATGAAATCATTCAAGCTGGACCCATGAGGCTTAAAACCTTACTAATCATGGTTTTAGCCTTTCTCAGAACTGGAATGCAAAACTTGTCCATAACTAGGTTATGTATGTATCTTTGGAGAAATGTCATTTCCTTTGTGTAATTCACTTACTAAAAATAACTACATAAAATAAATTGTTTCACGAGTTTAACATTTGGGGGGGGGGGGTTGGGCCACACCCGGCGGTGCTCAGGGGTTACTCCTGGCTGTCTGCTCAGAAATAGCTCCTGGCAGGCACGGGGGACCATATGGGACACCGGAATTCAAACCAATCACCTTTGGTCCTGGATCGGCTGCTTGCAAGGCAAATGCCGCTGTGCTATCTCTCCGGACGCCCCCGAGTTTGGTCTCCTGTGACCAAGTCAACTCTCCTGTGAATGTTATGCCACTAATAGCCCAGGAAAGGAACACAATAAGCTCTAGAGTCTAGACAAATGATTTCCTACAAGAATACCCCCAGTGGTCAGAGCGATAGCATAGCGGTAGGGCATTTGCCTTTCACACTATCAACCAGGGAAGGACTCGGGTTTGATTCCCAGCATCTTATATGGTTCTCCGAGCCTGCCAGGAGTGATTTCTGAGCAAAGAGCCACATGTAACCTCTGAGCATGGCCCAAAAAACCAACCAACCAACAAACAAAAAAGAATACAGCAAAGCCATTTTTCTCAGTTCCCCCAGTCACTTCACTGCCTCATGCCTCATGCATGAAGAGACAGCAAAATGATAAAGCGACAGTGGTAGAGGGCCTCGGTTACATAAGTGGTGGTGAAGGTAAAACAAATACATAAAAGTCATGGATTTTAACACTACATTAGCTCAATGATCAAAACTACAATACAAATTTTATTTAAAAAAATACCTGAAAACAAGAGCACAGTAAAGAATGGAAGGAACCAACTTAGCTATGAAGACCTCTGCTGAAAAAGTGGAAAGAAATAGTTGCCAAGAAAAGTCCATTACCATAGCACAGCTGTGCTGCGTGACATCTCAAATTTTTATAGTAGTGCTAGCCCAGAAGTATCACATGTAATCTTTTGGGAAAATTGTATAATAATCTCCCAAGCTCAGTGAGTCTAAACAGTAACACAGAAGGCTCAGCTAGCACCAACCACAGCCCAGTAAATCCTTAAGACACTGACAACAGCAGCATGAAGAGAGATAACAATCATCTCAAATTGACCGTTGTAGTTCTAAATTTTGATAATTCCATTTGCCTTTGTGTTGTAATAAACAATATAAAGTAAATTTGTGCCTATAAGAGGGAAAGTTTAGGGTGTTGTGTGGAAAATTAGGGACATTGGTGAATAGAGGGTCATACTGGTGGAGGGGATTGGTGTTTGAATATTTTATTCCTAAAAAAACTGAATTATGAACAATTATGCCTCATAATATAATAAAAATATAAAAAATAAAAGTCTATTACTACAGAAGATAGCAATTTAAACCAGAGGGATATGTTTAGTGTTTTGGAAGAAAAGACTATCAGATCTGTCAGGGAAAGAAAGTTGTATCTCATTTCTTTACCACTTTTCTTGTATTTCCTTATGTAGTAAAATTGTATTTTGCAGAGAAAAATCTAATGCAATCTTTACAATGGAAAAGGCAATCTTACGTTGCAAAATCTCCAACAGCAGACTCTTAGACCCAAAGGGTTCAAGTTTCTGAAATCTTATTTTAGACAAACTAATAGAAATTTATCAGAGTTTTATCTAACTTGAGCTTTTATGGTGTATATATTCTTCTATTTTTATATAGCTTTATCTAACACTGTAGTGAGAAGGTTTTCGAAAATGTGTTTCATTTTCTATATGTCAAACTCTAAAAGCCTATTAAAATGTTTGAGGAGATATCTGCATTATTTGATATGTATCGTATTTTCTGAATGAAATGTTCATTCAGTACAACTCAGTCCTTTCTCCATATTTCAAAATTGGTACAGTATACTTCATTATGTGTGTGTGTGTGTGTGTGTGTGTGTGTGTGTGTGTGTGTGTGTGTGTGTGCTTTGATTTTGGGCCATACCAGCAGTACTTAGAGCTTGCTCCTTTCTCTGTGCTTAAGGATCATTCCTGGGATTTCAGGAAACCATATGAGAAGCCAAGGAACAAATCCAATGTAATTGCCCTACACATTTTACTATTATTTTGGCCCATGTACTACACTACTAATGAAAACCTTCATATCAAAATGCACCCAAAGATTATGATTTAATGATTCTTTACTTATTATGTTGTTTTGTACATAGCTAGTGGTACTTTTGAATCTAATTTAAGAGAGGAGCCTTGGAGGGTGGCTGAAGAGATTGTACAGCAAGTAGGGCTCTTGCCTTGCTTGTGGCCAACATATATTCAACCTTGCCACCCCATATAATTTCCCACCACGAGTGATCTCTGAGCATAGAACCAAGAATAAGTTCTAAACAACACCTGGTGTGGCACAAAACCAAAAAATATTTTTTTTCTTAAAGGAATAAGATATTTTAGGGGTTGGGAGTACACAATTTGTTGCAGAAATTCTGGGTTTGTTTCCCAACACTGCATGTTTCCCTGAGCATTGAACTGGCTATAGCCACTTAGCACCCTGGGTGTGAGATACTTACAAAAACAAAAACAAACAAAAAAAACCCAAAACAAACAAGACCAATTTACATCACTCAACCAATAGCTTATAAAACTAGCTAAAACACTGTGCTATACTTTCATCATTAGTTACGTGAAATACATATTAATCTACATAAACACAATGTTTTATATAAATTAAAATATATGCACATACATAAAGAGAAAATGATCCTAGAGAAGTATAGTTATTAAAAATAATTTATAAAGCACAAAGAGCTTGAGCGAAGAAACCTAATGTAACCTAAGTCATATTTTATTTTATTTTTTGTTTTGGGGCCACACCCGGCGGCGCTCAGTTTACTCCTGGCTATGCGCTCAGAAATCAATCCTGGTAGGCTCAGGGGACCATATGGGATACCAGGAATTGAACCCAGGTTTAGGTCAGCTGGTGTGCAAGGCAAACACTTTACCTCTGTGCTATCGCTCCAGCCCCAATATTTGTCATATTTTAGAGAATACTATAATATTTATATAGAATACTATACTGTAGTTTCACTACAGTGAAACTCAAAGTGGTTTCTTTCTAACTAGAAACTCTAAGAAGAAATTTCTCCACATTCTTTTAGCATTAATTTAGCACAACTTTGTTTTATAAATGAAAATTTTCATAAACGTAGTCATCATGTTTTGAAGAACATTAACTACATTTCTTTCCATATTTTTATTTATCAACAATAAAAGCAGGAACAGTTTTTCAACTTGTCCCTATATAATTGATTCAAATTTAATTTAAATATAATTTAACATAGCAGGAACTATCTCATGTGATTGTTGTAAACTTAATTTGTGGCTAATGAGTTTGAGAAACTGAACTCAAAATTGATTCAACTTTAAGTTTGATTATTTTCCATATGTGGCTAGCCACTAGCATATTGGGTAGTCCAGAGGCATAGGGATACACATTTTATTATAGGGTAGGGGTTCAAAAATCTTAGACCAATTGATTAGATTTTAATTTACTTATTTGTTTCTATGTTTTGTCCCACACTAAGATATGTTCCAGGCCTAATCCCATTTGGTGGGAAGAGGAGTTTGGAGGGTCACTTCTTTAGTTGTTGTTGTTTTGTTTTTTGGGCCATACCTGTTAATGCTCAGAAATTACTCCTGGCTCTGGGCTCAGAAATCGTTCCTGGCTAGGAGGACTATATGGGATGCCAGGGATCAAATGGGGTCCATCCTGGATAGGCTGCGTGCAAGGCAAATGCCCTACCACTGTGCCATCACTCTGGCCCCTGGATGGTCACTTTTAAAGCCCATGTGTTTCTGGAACTGAAATGCAGGCCTCCTGTTCTCGTCTTTGGAGCCATTGATCTATTAGTTTGATTATTGGCATCACTAAATTTCAATATTGACATCATTATAATTGCACATAAATAGCTGACAATTACACAGTTAAGTAAGTAAATTCCCTATTTATTTATTTATTTATGGTTTTCTTTGTTGGTACTATTTATAAAATAGATTCTTTTGCAGCAGCAACTGACTTGGAACAGCATGTATTTACTTAACAAGATACAGTTTCAGCAAATGTATAGCAGTAAGCAAGAAAAAGATACTCGGATAAGAAAGTTAAAAGCGAGAATAAGATCTAAATGTCAGAAACCTTATCTTTACCATTGTATCTCCAATGACATTAAACAAGGCCTGCCAGGTGCTTAGTAAAATTCATCAGCATTCATACATTCATAAACACATCATAGCAGTGTGACAAAATAATCTAGAGAACATTTAGATCAATAATTCACCAAACTAGCCCTGCATCCAAACTTCCCAAATATCAGTACATTAAAGCTCTATACATTATATATGAAGTTAGCATATTCTATTCTTAAAGTCAATATTATGATTGATAGTCACCTTGCAGTCCCTGGATAGTTTCTGTGAAATAAGCAACGAGAGGGTGAGATGTGGCTCAGCAGATGCACATCTGTATTAGTCTCTTCTGGAACTCCAGGGATCCCTTGTCTATAGCTTGAAGTGCCTGCCTACACACAAGATATTTAACAATGATATGACCTTTCTTCAAGCAAATATAAAATAGATGTATGGAAGCCAGAGAGACAATCTAGGGCTTAAGGCTCTCACTTTGTCTGCTGCTGACTCCAATTCAATCCCTAGCACTGTGTGGTCCCCAGAGCACTGCTGGGAATGATGACTGCACAGCTATGAAAATAGAAAAGCGAAAACATAAATCCCATTTCTTGCACAAATTAGTCTCTTCCTGCAAACAAAGCAATTTATATAACCCACCCCTTATCGCTTGCTTTAGAGAGCTCTATTTCAAGGCCGGTTCTCATAGCTATTTGATAATGTTCTGAATGCTTCAGAAAATTGTGCTTTTTCTGAGACTCGTCATGAGAAATTCATATTCAAGATCTCAAGTTCTGATGGTGATAACTGTGGCAGTGAAGTATATAAGGGTTTCTACTTTTTAAGTTAAATTTTTATTTAAAAATTACTGGTCCTGGGCAAACTTGGACATTTGAAATATCTGATGTCCACATCTCTTTTCTCAGATAGAAGCTAAATTTTACATATAACTTACTTGTTCTGATCAGAAGCCTACTTTGGTCACCCAACACCATCAAAGGCTCACTTGTTGATCAACTGAGAGAATCCCAAAACATCAGTAAACCATCTATACAGGTGTTTCCCTTATTTTGATAATTAATGTATTTTAAACGATACGTTGAGATAATATGGAGAAAGTGAAACACTTCCTCCCTTTGAATCCAAACATTTCTTAATTTTCTAATTGATATTTGATCAAACTGCTATCACTAAATGTGTCAACAGAGAAGACAAAAGACCTTTTCTTGATGTTTAATTCTCTTTTTGACCTCTCCTACTCAAGTAATAGAGAAGAACATAATATCTACTCAGACCCGAAGATTCAAGATTAAAAGAACATATATATCAAAGATTGGCCATTACACTGAAAAATGGAAGCTTTTACATTCCTTTATGCCCTCTACTCCTGCACATATTTTCCATCCATGCAACTCAAGAATCAGAACTTTATGGCTAAGGCACACTTAACATACACATAAATATCGAAGTCATTTTCTAGGCTGTCTCCCAAAACTAGTGCTTCTTGGAGCACAATTAGGAGATGAGATGTTGGACTCTGCCCTGTGAATAATGTTATCTATGAACCTTGTGGCAACTGAGTTTAATTATAGCCAGCCAGGAAATGCATTACTGGAAGCAAAAACATCACCATCACCATCACTGTCATATAAATCACTGTTGTTGGTTCCTCAAAGCCAGTGGTGAGAATATTTATTAATTACAAATCTCCCTGTTTTTGTAACTTACTGACCCCATCCAAATTAGATGCATTCTTTTCATATAAGACAATTTATTTTTATTTTATTTTATTTTTGGTTTTTGGGTCACACTCGGCAGCGCTCAGGGGTTACTCCTGACTCCATGCTCTGAAATCGCTCCTGGCAGACTCAGGAGACCATATGGGATGCCGGGATTCGAACCATCGTCCTTCTGTACACAAGGCAAATGCCTTACCTCCAATGCTATCTCTCCAGCTCTAACACATCTGGCCTTTGTATAATTTTGCATGTGGAAGGTTTGGATCTATCCCTTGTACTTCATGTTAGCCTGAGAGCTGTTGGGTATTATCTCTGCCCCAAATTTTGGACAGCTGAATTATGCATTTTATCCATAGGACTTCTATTAGAAAATGTTTTTCAAAAATGCTTTGAGAAGTATAATCAGGGCGGAATACCAAATAGGAACACTATGACTGCCTTAGAAAATAAAACAAATGGAATCTATAAAAATGCGGGTCAGGGAGAGAGCTCAAGGGGCTAATACAAATGTCTTGACCTCAAATTTTCCTAGCAGAGCCTGGAAACTACCCCTGAGCAGTGTACTGGAAACAGCCCCCAAGCACCACTGAATGTGACCCCAAAAAAATAAACAAAAATATTCACAATGATACAGCAACACAGACACATTTACAGTAGGGTGAATGCACTGTGATATATTCCTACAGTGGACTACCAGACAGCAGGAGAAATGAAAGAAACACAATCAAATGTTAACAATGCACATGTTGGGCCAAAAAAGTCAGAGGTGGAAAATGTGTACTGCGTATTTAGAAACAGAGTCCAGAAAAAAAAATTATATAAAAACACAGCATCTTGGGGCTGGAGCAATAGCACACTGCTAGAGTATTTGCCTTGCATGCTGCCAAACAAGGATGGACCTGGGTTTGATCCCTAGTACCCATATGGTCCCAAAAGCCTGCCAGGAGCAATTTCTGATCACAAAGCCAGGAGTAACCCCTAAGCACTGCTGGGTGTGGCCCCAGAACCAACAATCAAACAAAAACAAAAAATCAGAGCATCTTTAATGTGACAAGGCAAGATAGAGGTGATAGTGACTAGTTTGGAGGAAAAAGGAAGGACGATTATGATGAAGGGGACATCGTGGAGGATTTAAAAAATGGAAGATACACAAGTATATTCAATTCGTGGTATTCAATTGAGCTGTACACTCATAACTTGTGTACTCTTGGCATGTTCTAGTTTAATAGTAAGCTTAAAATTGCTTTTAAGCTCATTTATTTCTGGATAACCATTTAATTACATTAGCCTTGAATCAATGCCAGAAGATAAGTAAAAGAGAACAGACAATTTAGATGAATGAGACACCTGCTATTACTTTAAAGTAGGTGTTGGCACATAAATCTTAGTCAATGATATCCGGCTCACATGTGACCATGGAAAACAGCATAACAATGTCAACTAGCAAAAAAAAGTTCCAGTATTTAAAATTTTCAAAATGTGAATAGCTAACACATTATATAAAGGGAAATGGAGGAGTTGAATCCTTTTTGGAATTAGAAAATAAGCAACAAACACCTTAATGGTAGTCTATGTCCTTATGTCCTTTTCTTCTACAGCTTTTATATCAATTATCCATTTTACCTTTTGAAGAAAACTCTGTGTGTGTGTGTTTGTGTGTGTGTGTGTGCAGGTTTAGACATGCTTTAAACAGTTTTTAATTAAATCACCATGAAGTGCAGTTAAATAGTTATTGATAGTTGAGGTTCAGCTATTCAGTGTTACATCCCTTTACCAGTGTTCATTTCTCACCCCCAAAGTCCCCAGTTACCCCTCCTATCATCCTAAACTCACTCTCATCCTTCCTCTTTGGCACTTTTCTTCTCCCTTTGAGGCACATTGGTTTGTGACAGTTACTAAAAATATATCATGGGGGGGGGGGCGGAGAGATAGCATGGAGGTAAGGCATTTGCCTTTCATGCAGAAAGTCATTGGTTCGAATCATGGCATCCCATATGGTCCTTGTGCCTGCCAGGGGGAGATTTCTGATCATAGAGCCAGGAGTAACCCCTGAGTGCTGCCGGGTGTGACTCAAAAACCAAATAAATAAATAAATAAATAAATAAATAAATAAATAAATAAATATCATGCATATCACTTTACTTGCTTTCACCATCCAGTTCTTATCCAGAATTATCATTTCCAACTATTATTCTTATAGTGGTCCCTTCTCTGTCTTAATTGCAACCTCCATTTTTTCTATTGAACCAACACCTATTTTAATTAACTTGTTACTTCATAAAACTTTGAGCCACTGTTGGGGATGAGGGTTGGGCACATCCAGCAACTCTCAGGGTTACTCCTGGCTCTGCATGCAGAAATTACTCCTAGCAGGTGGGGGGGGATCATAGGGGATGATGGGGATCAAAACTGGGGCAGCTACATGAAAGACGAATACCCTTCCCATTGTTTTAAGCAAGGTTTTTACCTATGCTTTTAAGTTGTAAAAGATATTTGGGTTTTTCTTTGGTTTTAACTGTTGGGAAAGTTCTTCTGTGCTTAATAGGATATCCACTAGCCACATGAGTTCTTGAGCACCTGAAATGTGGCTGCTGTGACTAAAAAATAATTTTTTTTAGTTTCATATAATTTTAATGAACTTATATTTAAATATAAGTTTAAGTAACAACTTCTGACTGGTTGATACCATTCTGGACAGTGTAACTCTGGGTTCAACTTCTCTCATGAAAATCAGGATACAATGGCTGCTCAAGGAACTTCATCAACATGGTTAACTGGGAAGATTTCAGAGAACAAGAAAGAGTATAGTTAATTGGTTTGCATGAAGACCAGAAGAAAATTGATTCTTCAAAGTATAATAGTTTTATTTTGGAAATATGAAGAGAAGACAGAGACAGAGTCCTTCAGAATCTGCAACTAAACAGTTTTTCTACTGTTGAGTAGCTTTACATTTTTACCATCTGTTTACTATGTTTGATTCATTAAAAATCTAAGACAAGATATCTGGTTATTTGGTGGACTGTAAATAGTCCAAAAGAGAGTCTCATTTTAGTTAGAGAGACAAAATCTAGGTCATTTGATTTTTTTAAATTATTTTTTTGTTTGGGGTTTTCTTTGGGGGAGGGCCACACCCAGCTGCACTCAGGGGTTACTCCTGGTTCTGTGCTCAGAAATCAATCCTGGAAAGTTCAGGGGATCATAGAGGATGCCAGGAATTGAATCTAGGTCTGTCCATGGTCTGCCACATGTGAAGTAAATGCCCTACTGCTATGCTATCTCCTCATCCCCTGTCATTGGATTTTTACAGATGAAATTCAACTAAAAGTGAACTGATATAAGAGTCAGAGATATAAGATGACATAATTAGATATGAAGTATTTCAGCTATTAAACTTCTAAGACATAATGAATGCAATTTTTATAACACAAATCCAAAAACTTGGTGCAATACAAAGAAATATTTCTTAAAGACAAGGTCTAGAGACATATTAAAAATAACTTCTACATGTACAATGTAGTGTATTCAAACTTATAAATTAAGTACATTATGTTAAAATAATTAATAAAAATTTGGGGCCCGGAGAGATAGCACAGCGGCGTTTGCCTTGCAAGCAGCTGATCCAGGACCAAAGGTGGTTGGTTCGAATCCCGGTGTCCCATATGGTCCCCCGTGCCTGCCAGGAGCTATTTCTGAGCAGACAGCCAGGAGTAACCCCTGAGCAGCACCGGGTGTGGCCCAAAAACAAACAAAACAAACAAAAAAAATTAATAAAAATAATTCATAAAATGAATAAAATAAGCAGAATATTTTAGAATATTAAACTAGAGGGGCTAAAGCAATAGTACAGAGATTAAAGCACTTGCTTTGCTATCTGCCAACCCAGGCTAGAATCCAGGGTTTCACATATAGTTCGCCTAGCACTAAAACTGGTCACTGATAAGCACAGATTCAGAAAAGCCCCTGAATACTACTTGGTGTATCACCCATTATCCCCACCCATAAAGACTACATGGGAGAAATAACAAAGAAAAGACACAGTTTGTGAAAAGGAGCAGTATCTGGGGATCATACGCAATGATAGAGAAGCTGTCTTGAATGTGTGAGATTGCTAGTTTAACCCCTGGGGTTGTCCTACATCTCCCAGTGTGATCTCCAGCACCACTATTGTTACCCCTAGTGCCACAACTGTGTGACCCACAGAGTAATTCTGTATGTGTTATGACCAACAAGGTGTGTGTGTGGGAATGACAAAGGTAGTACCATTTTTTTTTTTTTTTTTGGTTTTTGGGCCACACCCGGTGACGCTCAGGGGTTACTCCTGGCTATGCGCTCAGAAGTCGCTCCTGGCTTGGGGGACCATATGGGACGCCGGGGAATCGAACCGCGGTCCGTCTCCTAGGCTAGCGCAGGTAAGGCAGGCACCTTACCTCCAGCGCCACCGCCCTGCCCCGGTAGTACCATTTTGCCTGGAAGGTAATACCTGACTGTGACTATGAGCCTATGCAAGGATGCTAGTAAGAAAAAGTCACACAAAACACAGTTCCGGTCCCACTGAATACAAGAAAGAGCCATGAGAGGGTTGACAAAGTCTTGTTCCAATCCACCTCCCACAGGAGTCTGACTTAGCTTTACTTGGAGTCTTGGAGGCAGGGATAGAGGTGAAGGGAATAGGAGGAGGAAATTTTCTTCAGGAAACAACCATGGTTGGAATGAAGTAACTGAAGAGAGACTTTACAGAAAGTATCTGAACTAAATTGAAAGGTGATTTAAGACAGTGACTTGGGGGTAAATTTACTGAATAAGATGGTTCCATCTTAATCTGTCCTGGTAAGGTGACTCTAGAAAAATAGGACTCAAGGCAACTTGTCAAGACCACTGATGATGAAAAATGGCAGATTCTGTGGGAAATAAAGAAAATAAGAGGCAGTGTGAGATGATATCCAGCGACAATAAAGATTAGGAGGATCAGTTCATAGTAGGAAGCTTGCCACAACAAGTGGAGAGTGCAGTGTGAGGAGAAAAAGGATCTACTGGGGAAGTGATCGGTGGAAATGATTACTCTGAACAAAAGCTAGGTGCTGTAAGGGGATAAAGAGACCTGCATGATATCCCTTCACTAAAAGTAGTGCAAACCACAGTGTCGAAAAAGAAAAAAGAGAGAGAGTTAAAATGGAAAGGATGCGTGGGAGGGAAGAAGGCTTCAGGGAGGGTCAGAGTGAAACTGGGTGGTGGGAAATGTGCACTAGAGTTTATTCTATATTGTGTGACTGTAATTTATTCATGAATAACTTTATCTGTGGAAAAAACTATTATGAACAATCTTGTATCCATGGTGTTCAAATAAAAATATTTTAAGTAAGAGTTGGCAGAAAAATGCTGGAATGTGGCTCCATAATGCAAAGGACAATTAAGAATTAATTAACAATGAGGGCTTTCCTCCCTTCCTGGGGCAGGATTTTCAGCCGGCACGGGCTGGCTCCTGGCAGACCTCCGTATGTGCCAGGGGCCACCTGGCCCGGCCTAGGGTAGGGGGGCCCGGACCTGGGTCACCCGACCCCCCTCTCCCCCTTTCCTCCAGATCTCCAGGTGGGTTTCTGGGAGGACCTGATGGGGCACCCTGGGTTTTCCCCACTCCCAGGCCAGCTGCGGAGATTGGCCTAGGGTGGGTCTTGAGCTCTGGTCCTTGGGGCCTGGGAGGGCTTTCCTCCCTTCCTGGGGCAGGATTTTCAGCCGGCACGGGCTGGCTCCTGGCAGACCTCCGTATGTGCCAAGGGCCACTTGGCCCGGCCTAGGGTAGGGGGGCCCAGACCTGGGTCACCCGACCCCCCTCTCCCCCTTCCTCCGGATTTCCAGGTGGGTTTCTGGGAGGACCTGATGGGGCACCCTGGGTTTTCCCCACTCCCAGGCCAGCTGCGGAGATTGGCCTAGGGTGGGGCTTGAGCTTCTGAGATTGGCTTGGGGGGTGGTGTTTGATCTGTGGGGTGGCAGATAGTTGGTCAGTTATACTCAGGCTGTCACTGGCAATTTCATACTAGTCTACATGATGCAAACCGCACGGGGGCTAGCGCCCGTATTCTCTTCCCAACCATCAGTACCCCCGATTTACCCTTCTTAACTTCAATAATACACAGTTCTAATCTCAGACCAAAGACATACAGTGGATCTAACAATCCCAGAACTATTTAGAAGGACATAAATTGCACACATATATCTTTTGAATATTTTATGTATATTTTCTTTAACGGCTGTAACTCTCTCTATATTCTTCTACCATGATGTTTCTATCCACTTTTCATCTTGTCTTTTCTTTGTAAGCTGTTCAATAAGGATTGTTGGTGGAACTGTCCCTCAGTTTAATGCCTATGATTGAACTATGTCATGGAAATTGCAGGTCTTGTTCCTATTGCCTCCAGATGCACCAATAACGCTTCATGGCATTGATCCTTCTTTGCATAGACACATTTAAATAGGAAAACACTATACCTACAGATAAGTTCTTATCTAATAAATCTCAGTACAATGTACCTTACACCCTGAACATTGATATAATGCCCTGGCACAGGCCTCAGAAGAATGGGAATCCTCCATTCACGCCAGAACCAGGCAAGCTATCTACGAAACATCCAAGGTCTTTTATAGCAACAGCTGGAAGCAGTCCTCTACCAGGAAAGACACTACCAAGGGTCTGACATCGACCTCCTAAAAAGAGACTTCCGTTTACACTGAGAAGAAGAGGAAGCAGTCCTCTACCAGGAAAGACACTACCAAGGGTCTGACATCGACCTCCTAAAAAGAGACTTCCGTTTACACTGAGAAGAAGAGGAAGCAGTCCTCTACCAGGAAAGACACTACCAAGGGTCTGACATCGACCTCCTAAAAAGAGACTTCCGTTTACACTGAGAAGACTTGACAACAACAATGACCTGCTCTACAGGACATGGTTCTCTCTAGTGCCCCTTAAGTATGAGGTGAAACGAGAGGATGCTCTGCACCATCCTGACTGCAATATGGGATATGCAGACTCCAGGACCTTTAATACAGAAACATGATACCAACAACAGAGACTATGTGAGGAATGAAGGTGTATTGCCACTACAGACGATGACTTGAATTGGACAAACTAGTTTGCCTGGAGCCTAGAGTCAGTCCTGTGCCGGGAGTAGGGTCTCCTTGTATTTAGACCATAATTTTTCTTTCTATGTCCCTTATATTTTGTTGGGCCTATGCAAACAAATGCCACTCTAACACCATTTTTTACTATTTTCCCTTGACTCCAATCCTTAAGAAAAACAACCCACTAAAACTTTTGAGGTTAACTTAAACTAGTAAGCATGTGCATGGAACTAGATAAATGTACTTTGCCCTCAATGTTTAAGGAGTTACATAAATCTAATCTCTTTGGATTATATTGTGTGCTGCTAAGAAATAGTATGTAATACAACTGGGAATTTGAGGGACAAATTAATTGTATTGTACATGGGTTCAGTTTTGTTTTTCTTAATTTTCTTTGGTTGAAAGATCAAGGCTGGGATATCATCGTTGGGACTACCGAGAATTCTGCTTATGGGTGATTGGGCTTCCACTGTAACTTTACCATGTCCTCTTTCTTTGCATCTTTGTTGTCATAATTAAAATTAAAAAAAATATTTAAAAAAAAAAGAAAGAATTAATTAACAATAAAGGACAATTAAGAATATAGAGGATTACAAAGAATTCTGGGGGAAAAGCTGAATGGAACCTTCCACAAAGTCTGATACAGACTTTGACTTAAAGACAAAGACATCCTCTGCATATCCCTCTAAATCTCTGGAGATAAGGGGAAATTTCTCTACCACCAAGCTACATTCTCTGCCCTCTCATGTACCCTTCACACACCATCTCCAGTGCTACCAATTGCATAACATAAACATGTTGCATGTTATTTGCAGTGCCAGGAATAAAAGTAAAAGGCTAAAAAAAATAACCTTGAAAAATACTAATTACTAATCTATAGACTTATTAAAGCTTTTGCATATGTCCAATACTACTCTTGTCTGGATGCATTGCAGTTGTCAAGACTTGATTTCTTTCCATCTGGAAGTCTGATATTTGCATTCTTTTCCTTTATGTTAATTTTTATATTTGTGACTTTTTTTTTTCTGTGGGGAAATAGAATTCAGGATGCACTATGAGTGAAGATTGGGAGGTCTACACTTGGATTTGTACTCAGGGTTACTTCTGGAAGTGTTCAGTATACCATATGATGCCAGGAATCAAACTGGGGTCTCCCACATTCAAAACATAGCATCAGTCTCTCTTTTTTCTTCCTCTCTCTTATTCTAGCTCTCTCTAATCTCACTGTAACATTTGAAAAGAGAACTGGAAAATTATTTTGGAAAGTATTTCTCAATTCATATTATCTAGTGTTTTCTCTTGGATATGCATGATGGCAAGGATACCATAGAAATAGCGTACTTCTCATTATATTCTTTTAAAACTGTGGTTACTTCTAAATTTCATTAAACAAAAGTGGAGAATTTCTAATATTAAATATTCATTCAGTTAATCCTGTTAATATTAGTCTCATTATTCATGTATATGACATTTAGACCCAACTCATACAATATTAAGAGTGACATAACTTATTTTATAATAACAAAATTCCCCTAGCAGTCAATTACTACTATTCTCATTTTATCTTCTCAGGGGCTACATGATGTCAATACAACTTATCAATGGTAATAATTTGATCATTTAGTTAAAGTGGTATGTGCTAAGTTTTTCCACTATAACTTATTATCACATAAGTATCACCTGCAAGAGATAGAATGAGACTATGCAGATGTATTTCTGACATAATCATGACTAACATTTAAATATGTACTGTTGATAAATGCCAGCAACAACTTCTACTGTAGTTTGAAAATTCAATCTACAAATTACATAAGAAACTATTGTTAAAAAAAAAAAAAAAAAAAAAAAAAAAAAAAGGGGCCGGGAAGGTGGCGCTGGAGATAAGGTGTCTGCCTTGTAAGCGCTACCAAGGAACGGACCGCGGTTCGATCCCCCGGCGTCCCATATGGTCCCCCCAAGCCAGGGGCGATTTCTGAGCACATAGCCAGGAGTAACCCCTGAGCGTCAAACGGGTGTGGCCCAAAAACCAAAAAAAAAAAAAGAAACTATTGTTCCTTTGTGGAGATTACTATTTATCATAGTCTTATACACACAGCTACTTATCTGATGGTACAATATATTATTCATTATTTGGCTACTCAGATAGTCCAAAGTGTGACCATTGACAGCCCTTTCGAATTGGCTTTCAGGTTCTTTGAATCAAGATACCACCGTTTGCCACAGCATCATAGACCTTTAGGGGAATTCAGCCCACCAGAGGTATCCTTAGATTTTCCTGGTGGGGAGAACTGCAATATCCCCCACGGGGTTCCCCAAAAGGCCCGCTGTGGACGCATTATTCCCATTCGTGGATGGTTGAGGAACCCCTTGGGGGGTATTGCAGTTCTCCCCACCAGGAAAATCTAAGGATACTTCTGGTGGGCTGAATTCCCCTAAAGGTTCATGATGCCATGGCATTACACCTTTTTTTATTTTTTTTAGATTTCATGATTCTTTCCTGACTGGCTTAGTTTATTAATCCTTCGCCACTACTCTGCTTCTTCAGATGTGGGGTGACTCACAACTCGTGGATATGTTTTACAGACAGTGGCCCTGTCACTGCAAGGGGCCAGCTCTAAGGACCTTGTTCCTTGCAAAATTGTGACCTCTATCAAATAATTCGGCTCAGAAATTCCAGCACCAAAGATTACTAAGAGAACCCTTTTTATGGATATATATATATATATATATATATATATATATATATATATATATATATATATATATATATATATATATATATATATATATATATATATATATATATATATATATATATATATAAAACCCTAAAAGTTCAGACAATATTTTAAATATGTCCTTGCAGCTGACATTTCTGGTAAACAAGGGCGAAATTGACTCTGCTCAGAAAATAGGAAAACAAATTTTAGAAGATTTGGTTTCTTCCTGTGCTTGACCCCAAGAACAATGGAGCCCAGCCTGGTGAAGATCTAGTTTCTAGATATTTCTTTTTTTTTTTTTTTGGTTTTTGGGCCACACCCGGCGGTGCTCAGGGGTTACTCCTGGCTGCTCAGAAATAGCTCCTGGCAGGCACAGGGGACCATATGGGACACCGGGATTCGAACCAACCACCTTTGGTCCTGGATCGGCTGCTTGCAAGGCAAATGCCGCTGTGCTATCTCTCCGGGCCCTCTACATATTTCTTACCTCCTCCTAACCCTTGTTTTGCATTTGAGGTTGGTTGTTAAAAGCTGCCCTGAGGGTTACAATTAACATTGTAATTAACCTTGCCTTGTTATAGTAAATAGCTTTCTCTGCACCTGGGACTGGCTTACCCCTATAAAAACCCCTGTTTGGAAAATAAACTTGTCACACTCTTGCCAAAAGATATGTTGTCCCCACATAGTGTGTGTGGTTTCATTTATTTCATATTTCATATTTCTCCGTCAGCCGGGGTCCGGGCAACCCACTCTCCCTGAAGTGAATTCATCGAAATCCCACTGGCGCTGCAAGACAGAAGCTGTTTGCAGCAACCGTTTTAAGAGGTATTTCCTAAGACTTCGCAGTCGAAGAGATATAAGAATTCTTTCTTCTTTCTTTCTTTCTTTCTTTCTTTCTTTCTTTCTTTCTTTCTTTCTTTCTTTCTTTCTTTCTTTCTTTCTTTCTTTCTTTCTTTCTTTCTTTCTTTCTTTCTTTCTTTCTTTCTTTCTTTCTTTCTTTCTTTCTTTCTTTCTTTCTTTCTTTCTTTCTTTCTTTCTTTCTTTCTTTCTTTCTTTCTTTCTTTCTTTCTTTCTTTCTTTCTTTCTTTCTTTCTTTCTTTCTTTCTTTCCTTCCTTCCTTCCTTCCTTCCTTCCTTCCTTCCTTCCTTCCTTCCTTCCTTCCTTCCTTCCTTCCTTCCTTCCTTCCTTCCTTCCTTCCTTCCTTCCTTCCTTCCTTCCTTCCTTCCTTCCTTCCTTCCTTCCTTCCTTCCTTCCTTCCTTCCTTCCTTCTTTCTTTCTTTCTTTCTTTATCTCTCTCTCTCTTTCTTTCTTTCTTTCTCTCTCTCTCTTTCTCTCTCTCTTTCTTTCTTTTCTTTCTTTCTTCTTTCTTTCTTTTTCCTTCCTTCCTTCCTTCCTTCCTTCCTTCGTTCCTTCCTTCCTTCCTTCGTTCCTTCCTTCCTTCCTTCCTTCCTTCCTTCCTTCCTTCCTTCCTTCCTTCCTTCCTTCCTTTCCTTTCCTTCCTTTCCTTTCCTTCCTTTTTCTTTTCTTTCTTTTCTTTTTTTTGGTTTTTGGGTCACACCCGGCAGCATTCAGGGGTCACTCCTGGCTCTGTGCTCAGAATCGCTGCTGGCAGGCTCAGGGGACCATATGGGATGCCGGGATTCGAGCCACCGTCCTTCAGCATGCAAGGCATACACCTTACCTCCATGCTATCTCTTCGGCCCCATTTTGTACTTTCTGTATCAACACTGAATCAACCATGTTCCCCCAAAAAGGTCTAGTTTCCTCTATTGAAGAACTGTACTGAGAAGTCAAATTTGAGATGTTAGCTATATTTGGTATCACAATTCACAATATTTGAGGAAATAAAAAATAAAATCACACCTCTATTTTCAGCATGAAATGCACTAGAAGTAACTAGAATGAGAGCTGTCAATAGGCACAAAGGAAAATTGATTCAATGGTAACATTTGGCTCAATCTAGGGACCATATGAATTATTATGTATGTGCTCTGTGTTGTGAGACAGACTTGGTCATCCTACCCCATGTCACTTCATTTCTTTAAATCATAAAATCATAAAAGCTAGGTTTTGCTTACAAATAATTTTTTTTTTTTTGGTTTTGGTTTTTGGGCCACACCCGGCGGTGCTCAGGGGTTACTCCTGGCTGTCTGCTCAGAAATAGCTCCTGGCAGGCACGGGGGACCATATGGGACACCGGGATTCGAACCAACCCCCTTAGGTCCTGATCGGCTGCTTGCAAGGCAAACGCCGCTGTGCTATCTCTCCGGGCCCACAAATAATTTCTATGGAGCCAGAATAATTTCTGTCTCCCTACTAAGAAAAATCAAAATGAATAAACTACACTAATATTCGTTACAAAATTTGGCAAAGTAAATAACCCTTATCAATATATGGAGTTCCTGATTCAGCCTTGAATCAGCAGAGAAAATGCCATAACCTTCCTGACATCTTCCCTCTGCAGCACACAAATTAGTTTGACTCAGATTTGGAGTTGCTGGTGCCAGCTTTGCAGTTTCAGCTCACTAACTGTAGGCTCAACACTTCTTTTTTCTCAATAGCTAGCAGGAAGATGGCAAGAGATTTGAAATTTAAATGACCTCAGGCAATGTGTTGACCTAAATTTTATGTCAGTGATTTAAGAGGTATGCAATGGCTGTAAGCAGAAACAAAGAGAGAGAGAGCTGGAAAATTCTTCCCATGAATAATCTCCATCGATAGCAGGGCCAGATTTTGTCTTCAGGTCTCTGCACATAGCTTAGTAATGTTTTCATTTTGGGAAATTCAACAGGACCTCTATGCTGTGAAGACAATATTGAGCCCAAAATAGTCAGCGCTGAGGAAAAGACAGATGATGCCAGTGCCTGGAGTCTATAAAAGCTTTAGTAAACAGAAAATAGTACTTTGGTGATACATAGAGGAGACAAGTAAATCTTAATAAATTTGAGAAGCACAGAAATATAAACAACACATGGACTGGAAGTCTAGATAAATAAGACCAATACTGAAGATTGCTCAGTTCTAGTACTGGAACCCTTACTGATTTTTTAAAAAGTAACAACTGGAGCTCCAAAAATATGGTTTGAGTAATGTTAAGTGCTATCTCTTTTTCTCCCTTTATGAAGAGTTTTGCCAGTATCGAGATCAATACTACAATCACAAAGAATCATTAATTTTTATGATTATGATACTCAAGTTATAAATTCCAAGTTAATATAAACAGAACAGTTTCAATATTACATAGCATAATTAAGGCTGTATTTTTTTTTCTGGTTTTTGGGCCACGCTTGGAAGTGCTCAAGGGTTACTCCTAGCTCTGCGCTCAGAAATTGCTCCTGGCAGCCTCTGGGGATCATATGAGATGCCGGGGATCAAACCCAGCTCTATTCTGGGGCGGCCAAGTGCAAGGCAAATGCCTTACCACTCCTACATCTCTCAGGTCGTATATTTATCATTTGGAAATAAGGAATAGAATTACATCTGGCCATGTTGAAGGATATCAGGGGTCTACTCTTACTTTACTAAGCATCTTCAGCTTCTTCATAATATGGACATTTTCTTCTGTTATTGCTGGAATTGAGCATATATGGTCTCCCACCAGCATCTTTTTCAAAATCCTGCTTTTAAAATAATAGGGAAGGAACACTGAATATGTAGCTTAATGGAGTGATTGCAGACATCACACATAGGAGGCCCTGGAATCACATAGTCCACAGAACTACCTTGAGCAGAACTACCTCATCTATAGCCCCGGAGCATCATTTGGATGTGACTTCTAACAAAGTAGTGTTTCCTATTATTCCACATTGGGATCATTTTTGTTGTTTGTTTGTTTTGGCTACAATATAGTGCTCAGGATTTATTTCTGGCTCTGAGATTAGAAAGCACTCGTGGCAGGCTCAGGAGACCCGATGAGATGAGGTTCTGAAGGTAAAACCCAGGTCAGCTGTGTGCAAAGCACACACCCTACTCACTGTGCTATTGCTCTAGCTCCATTGGGGTAAATTTTTTTTTTGTTTTTGGGCCACACCCGGCGGTGCTCAGGGGTTACTCCTGGCTGTCTGCTCAGAAATAGCTCCTGGCAGGCACGGGGGACCATATGGGACACCGGGATTCGAACCAACCACCTTTGGTCCTGGATCGGCTGCTTGCAAGGCAAACACCGCTGTGCTATCTCTCCGAGCCCATTGGGGTCATTTTTAAAGAGGTCATACTAGATGATATGTTTGAAATGTATAATAAGTATTTTCATAAATACTTACAAAAAATCAAGCTTTATTTTCAGAAACAAAACAAGCTGGATCTTTATTATGTCAATGGGCATACTGAAATATCACTGATAATGCTGTTCTTGGGGCATATTGATATTTGATCAATTATACTTTGTCATTATTTATAGATTTTTAAAAGGTATTATTTTTGCTGACAACGTATATTTTTATAAGGTCCGTTCTGAAGCCAGAAATACAAACTTTGTGTCTGATGAAATAGCTAAGCAATAACTACATCTACTCTGTGGGTGGATTTATGATAGAAAGCATTTTCCCAGCACAACATTGAACTAGCAGATATTTCTCTTTGAGGGTAAGTACCATTTAAGGTATATGATTCCACTGTAGTACTGCTTTGATGACGAATAAAAGGTAATCTGTCCATAAAACTGCTGTTGAGTAAGTTAAGCACAATAGAATAGGAAATAGGAAAGGCCACTGATTTATATCAAACGTGTCACAAGTATTCATTCACTGACGCTCTTGAGACTGCTATAAAACCATAAAAACAAGATAGAGAATCATGTCAGTTAATTCCTTGTGACATGTATACTTTTTGAGAGTTTGCTTATATTCATATTCTTTTCTATGTGCTAAAAGCCAGCATGTGTTTGTGGTTGGGGAGAGAGGAAAAGACATATGATTTCTATTGAGACCTACATTTAAGCAGCAGAGAGTGCTCTGACAATGCTGGAACAAAACTGAGAGGAGCTAGGCTTGAGGGATAAAAATAAGAGAAATAGATATTGTCATACCACTTTCACATAGAATAAAATTTGACTACTTTATGGTAAATAAAAGCATGACAGTTCTGGTTTTTCTTTGGAAATTCAAATGCTGCTCAGACAGTTACTTCTTAGGCAAGCGATTCTTTTCAGTTATACTCAGTAACATGGCAAGGGCAGTTTAACATAATATAGATTTAAAAATTTTAAATATTAGCCAATTATATTGGGGATAACAGCATAAAATGTTCCCCAAATCTCAATCTAGAAACTTTTATAAACTAATAAGCAGAACAACAAAGGAAAAAACTATTAATTTTGTACATCCTCTGAAATAATGTATCTGGTTTTATCATAGGAATAATGAATGACACACTTTCAAATTGTGTATTTTGTCAGACTGGATGAAAGGTATACTATAGTAGTGTCAACTTTTTTTTCTTTATATTAATAAGTTTCTTCTCTGAAAAAAGGAAATATAAATTATGTTTCAACAAAATGAAACCAGTCGAAATTATGTCAGAAATAGTGCTAATATTTTGGGTATTTAAATTTATTATTTGGGGGGAATATGACCTAAAGAAAATCAAAGGCTCAATACTAAATGAAGTTAAGCATGCTTCTTGTTTTAATTACACAGATAAATTCTAAAGCTATTTACCTCGTTTATTTACTTTATAAATTTTTGTTTGTTTTTAAAGCCACACATGTTGTGTTCAAGTTTTTTTTCCTTTGGACACAGATCTTTCGTGGGTGCCTTATTGAACACATTTCTGTATTAAATATTTTATATATATATATATGAAAATTTGTTGATACTTTTAATAGGTTTAAATAAAGTAAGGTATATTTGTCTTAAAAATAAGGTGAATATTTCGAAGCATGGATATGGTGCTATTTTATTTTATGTATTGAAACCATTGTGATATAAAGTTCTCCATCCATGTTGCAGTGAATTTCATGACTATCATTCCTTACAGCTATGTAGAGTTCTATTGTAGCATGTAACAGATCATAATGATCCACTTGTCTGTTGTTGGACATCTAGGTTGATTCCAAGTCTTAGATAGTATGTACTGAGTGCTGCAATGATTAGCAGTGTGCATAGATTCTTTTGGATGAAATTTTACCTGTCTTGGGAAAGATAACCAGAAGAGGGATTGCTAGCAACACACACACACACACACACACACACACACACACGGACATGTACACACAAACAAACACACACCTGGTATGCACATATTTTCCCGCAGTGCATATCAGGCTGCAGTGCTCACTGAGGTCAGCCCTCCTCAGCTGTAGTGTCACACACAGGCTTGCCAGAACTCACATTTTTCAGTTGAGGTGATAAATGTACTGGTTGTCTGGGCTTGCTGTGGTGCTCGCACATATGTCAGAGGTTGGGATTATTGGCCATGTTATTCACATGTCCACCTGATAACAGTTGGGCTGAAAACCATTTGAGGAATTATGAAAATCTCAGGTGACTTCTGTCAGTTTCACACTAGTAATGGCCAAGATTACATTTGGCACATATGGTAACAACAGGGCTTTGCACCTGTTACCATATGTTTGCAGAGTAAACATTCAACATCAATGCACTCTTCTTTGAGCCTTACTAAATATATTATATTATATATGTTGTCCATGTTTTATTTTAGCTGCTCTGTACAGCTCTGCACATTGGTCAAAAGCTAATGAAGTTTAGGACTCAAGAGCTTTCATATGCATGGCCTTTTCCCAAGGCCTATGACAGGTTTTTGCCAGTTAGCTTTTGTCATTTTGTATGCCTTTTCAAAATTGCAATGGCTTCAAGCCTCATCAACTCGAATCTGCTTTGTTAATGACACAGGAGATAATTCACTGCTTGGATTTTAATTTCTGATACTGTGCAGTTATCTATACCCACATTCCTAAATTTTCCCTGCCCATCAACCTCATATTTTCAAGTCTGAGTCATCTAATTTTAGTCATCATATTATAATAACCCTTTATTCTGCTTGAAAACAGTTATTCTTATTTATGGTAGATTTATCATCTCTTTGGATATTTGCTCATGTGGTTTTTCTTGCCAGATGGCTCAGCTCCTGTAGTTCTATAGAAATCCAACCTACCCCTGAAAGCTACAACGAGGCTCATCTTTGGAAAGCAACTATTCATAGGGATCATGTCTGTAGTACATCTTTGTGAATTTTCACTCTTTGTGCTGCTCTGATTAGGCATATTATCTATTTTAAGATCATTATGTAAGTCATTCCTCTGTACCACACCCTAACCTCAAATCCAGCTTTTTTCTAGGAGTAAGCAAAATATTTAAATTACATAATAATAACACTGAAAAAAAGCACCTTCATTCAAAGTTGTCTGGGAATTTTAATGAGCAGAAAGCAACAAACATACAAATAGGCATGCAGTGTAATGTGGAGAATTTACTAGTTTTATTCTGGAATACCTAGAGTCCACTGTGGCTTTACACTTTTATCTAAGAGAATATAGAGGAGAGGAGAGGATACCTGCTTGCAATATGATTTTCTGGCTCTCTAAAGCTGGAGTTTCTGCTGTGCCTCATTACAGCCAAGCCATCATCTGTTCTCCATGTGCCAATAGCTATTCTGCCAACACTGGCTCTCTATCTCTCAATATTCAGTCTGTGCTATCTTCCTCTCCCATGTTTAAGGAAGTCATAGGCCAGGCAGTAGTTACTGCTCACACTGCTTGCACATCATGAATTGCACAAAGTGACAAACACAGATCCCTCCAGTGGGAACAGAAACTCCAAGACTCCCTAGTTTTCAACATTATTCTCAGCTTTATCCTGACCATACAGTGATGGGGAAGCCATAATCCTTTAATGACTTGCTTCAAGCCCTTCCTCTCTTCACTTATTCTGCATCAGAGAATCACTTCTTGTGCTTCTGTGTCACCATTTATTTCAAGTATGCTAACACACATTTATTCTGTCATATTCTACAAGTATATCAAACAATCCAATCCTTAATTTTTAAAGTACTTTTTTTTAATTTCTTGTAATTAAGGGATATGAGGCCTAAAAACAAAAGGCCAGTCATCACCAGGATATTTTGAAGTAATAGTACAACAGATAGGATGTTGGCCTTATGCATGGCCTACCTGAGTTCAATATCTGGAATCCCATTTGGTATCCTAAGTTCACCAGCAATGATTCATGAGTACAGAGTCAGGAGTAATCACTGAGCATTCCCGGGTGTAGCCCAAAATCCAAAAATAAAAATGCAACAATAACACGATTGGATGGATGTGGGGAAAAATTTTCCTTATTCACTGCTGGTGGGATGTAGACATGTTCAATCATTTTGTAAAACAATATGGACGCTTCTCAAAAAACTAAGAATTGAGCTTCCAAATGCTATAGAAATTTACTCTTTCTACAGAATTGAGTTTACCAGGGCCAGAGTGGTGGCGCAAGCGATAAGGTGTCTGCCTTGCTGGCGCTAGCCTAGGACTGACCGCGATTTGATCCCCCAACGTCCCATATGGTCCCTCAATCCAGGAACGATTTCTGAGTGCATAGCCAGGAGTAACCCTTGAGCTTCACCGGTGTGCCCCCCACCCAAAAAAAGAATTGAATGTACCCTTTTGGGTAGACTTGGGAAGGTGGATGGCTGAGACGGTAGTAGAAAGAAACAGTCTAGTGAGGGTGTGGTATTGGAATATTTTATGCATAAAATCTCATCATTGATGGCATTGTCTTATGACTAACATAAATAATATTTAAAGGACATAAAGCAAGCAAACAAACAAATGTGTTCTTGATCTAATTTTCTGTCTATCTTTTGCATTACCAGAGATCAAATTCTGGAATTCAACATGTGAGTTGTGTACACTATCACTGAACAAAATCCCCAGGCCATCTGGACGTTTTGTTGGTTTTTCTTTGGATTGTTTTTGGGCCATACCCAGAAGTTCTCAGGGTTTACTTTTGGCTCTCTACTCAAGGATCACCCCTGGTTGTGCTGGTAATCTCCGAGTCAGGGATTGCACCTTGTAGGCTGCATGCAGAGAAGGCAAGCTTCTTACTCTCTGAGCTTTTCACCTTTCTTAATTTTTTTTTTGAAATGGATAATATGGAAACAATTTTGAAATGAACAGATAATGCCTAAATAATTTGGTTGACTTGGCTTATACCCTTGGAATGTGGACTATATGAGAGGCATAAATTCTTGTTAGACAGTCATTAGCTACAACAGAAAACAGTGACCACTGCAATGTTCTCTGCCCTAGAGTAAGAGGACAATGACAAAATTTGTACTGTTTATGGTAGAAGTAATACTTAAAAAGAGTGTATCTACGTATGTAAATGACAATGGAATGCTAAGGAAAGAGGGTTTGGTCAATATTCTGTCATGTTAACACTATTCTGTTTCCTGTTCCCTAAATAGAAAAGCACAAGAGGGAGAAAAAAAAAACACACATGATTCCTTTCATATAAACACACATATAAATGATCACTAGTAACATTCTGAATGATACACTTTTTTTTTTTTTTTTGTTTTTTGGGCCACACCCGTTTTAACGCTCAGGGGTTACTCCTGGCTATGTGCTCAGAAATCGCCCCTGGCTTGGGGGGACCATATGGGACGCCGGGGGATTGAACCACGGTCCTTCCTTGGCTAGCGCTTGCAAGGCAGACACCTTACCTCCAGCGCCACCTACCCGGCCCCATGATACACTTTTATTATAAATAATATAATTGAACATTCCCAATAAGTGCTCTATATAAGATTGGGCTTTTTCATTTCTTAAAACCTTTTAATATGTTTTCTTCCATAATAAAGTAATTTTAATAGCTTCATTTCTTGGAAAGACTACAATATGATGGAAAGATAACACAATAAGCCATTAATTTTACACTTTGGCTTATAATACCCCCAGATTTTATTATAATAGTTACTCAAAGTATAACTCTGGAAATTGGGAACTATTTCAGTTGTCTCCTGAGTTCTGTTAATTTAATATCCCATCATTTAAAAATAAACACACACATTTTCATTCTGATACTATAAGACTAAAACCTGTCCCAAGCTTATTTTCTATTTTTGCTACCCAGGCCAATAATCAGTTATTTCTCTAAGGAGAATTGTTTAGGAAACCATAATCAGGATATAAAGTATATTAGTTACTGGAATGTTTTGCTTTTAGTTCTTCTAAGCTAACAGCTTGCATATACATACATCTATTCATTAAGCTTGTAGATACACATATTATAATATTTTATATGTAGCCATACTGAGCTAAACATGAGTTCATGCTGATGTTTCCAATTCATCTATTAAAATATGGATATTTGTAGATGCTTCCCTGTGCTGATTAGTAAATTCTCACTGTTAACTGTGAGAAATAAGGTTCTCATTTTCTGCCACCCATTTGCTGATTTGTTCAATTGCCATATACTAACATAAAGGTATCAAAGATGTTGATCAATATCTTCATACCTTAAGCACTTTGTTATTTTATTGGTTTAAGAAACCAAGATTTCTTTTTCACATCTTATAATATAACATGCATAATTTCACTTAAAGTTTAAATTAACTGAATTTACTCTTAAAGCCCTTGTTCTCCCTTGACTATGCAGCTCACTTGCTTGTCTTTTTTCTTGTAACTTCTTTCACCAAGAAGTGCATGTTTTCCCTTGAACGTGTATTTCCTCTCTTTTTCACCCCTCACATATCTTTTATCATTAAAAAAAGTTTATCGTTATTATTATCAATTTCCACTGGCTTGTACATACAGTAATATCTCCTTCATTTTTTGTTTGCTTGTTTTTTTGTTTTTAGGCTACCCAAACTGCATTCAGGGTTTAGTCCTCGCTGTTCTCAATGATCATTCGTGGAAGTACTCAAGGGACTAAATATGGTGCTGAGGATCAAACTCATATCAGGTGTGTGCAAGGCAAGCATTTTGCCCCTGTACTAAATCAATAAACAATAAAAAGGTTCATAAACTTTAGTTCTATCACCTCTTCCTGAAAGAATAAAGGACAAAAATTTTATTTGCATTTGGAGCCAATGGCTATGGGTGAACAATCTATATTACTGTCAATTCTACTCCTAATCTACTTACAAATTTTTTCTTTTCCTTTTCTAATGATCTATTCTTCGACCATAAATATCTAGAAACATGAGAATATAAGATATAGACCACATATGTTCATGGAAGATGGACTTGGATAAAAAGTAGAAAAACAAATGTGTCCAGGGAGAGAGAAAACTGGGATCATTTCTATTACTATTTTGAAAGGTCCTACTTATTGAAAAATATAAAAGATAAAAATAATTAAAACTGCCATTAATGAAGAGAAATCAATGAAGAAAAGCTATAGCTGGTTTTGGATCAATTTAACTCTGAAGTCTGTTCTTAGATTACATTTTTTGTTAATTGAGTTTACAATTAAGTTAGAGTTTACAATATAGTTAGACAAGCAAATTTTTTTTAGGGGGATCATACCTAGTAGGACTTGCTAAATTTATCTTTAAAAGTATAATGTTTTCTATAATTTTAGCCTTTAAAAAAGGATAGGGTTGGATTTTAGGCGGGTTTACCTTGGACATTTTGTTTGTCATTTCAAGTTTCCTTGCATCTAAATTCTTCCTCAGAGCCTAGAGTCAAGTTTAGTAAATTATTCCTACCCAATTGGAATGAAATCTTGGAGAATAATGGGACATCAATATTGAAAATTGCATTCTACTTTATGGCAGAGTGGTCAGATTCTCCAGATGGAAGTCATTTTTTGCCAAAAGATGAAGAATAAACATGTCTTAGGCAGCACAAGGGATGCTTTCCAAAGAAATGAAATCTTAATCCAACAGTGGAAGAATGGAACAACTGGAGTACATCATAATGCAAGTCACTGGAAAAAAGTTTCTAACTATAAAATCCAAACGTCCTGCTTTCCAAGTATTTTGTATTTATTTTGGTTCTAGATCATTCTGAGTTGCTCTCCTATTGTTGATTTCTCAATATCTCTTTTTGCTGATATATGTATATATGCACACATACTTGTGTGTATAAATGCAAATAATTAGCAATAATAGCAAAAAAAGTACAATGGAGAACTGTAAATCACTGAACAGCCAGCACATGCAAAATATAACTAGGCCTTTATCTTGCTATGCACAGATACACAATAAAAATGAGTTAAAGACACAAATGTCAAATATGAAACTGTAAAATATATAGAAGAAAAGATATACTAATTTATGATATTGGCCATAGTGCCATTTTGGCAATTTGACTGAAATGGTGAAATGACAAGGAAACAAAAGCAAAGATAAACACATCATACTTAAAATCTTCTGCAGTTGAAGACTTCATTGTCAAATGAGTAAGTAAACTAGTGAACAGAGAAGATATTTGCAAATCATACAGAAACCAAAGGCTTAAACGCCTCAAATATATGCATAACTCAGCCCAAAGAGACAAGGTCACTTAAATTATTTACAGAGAATTGAATGGAATTCCAATATAGATGGCCCACTTATACATGAAAAGTTATTCATTGGCACTCAATTCTTGGAAATAAGAATCAAAATTATAATGAGATAGATATTACCTAACACTTGTGAGAATGGTTATTATTTATACAATAACACCAATGAATAAGCATGGACAGGGTATTGGAAAAGGCCACATGCAGAGATTTGGGGAAGGTGAAAATATACAGGCACTGTGGAAAAGTGTGAAAACATCTCAAAAATTGAAGAAAGTACCTACTATATGATCTTACTATTATACTATTGGGTATTTGTTTACATAACACGAACACTTAATCGATGAGATTTATACACACCCTATATTCAATGCAACACTACAGTAGTAAATTTTACAGAAGTAGCTTAATCTAAGACCCTGCTCACAGAATAAAGAAAATGTAGTGTATAAACAAAACTAATTACACAAAGCTGTACAGAGGAAGAAGTTGTGCTGTTACATGACAAAATGAATGGGCCTTAAGGGTATGCTAAGTGAATCAAGTCAGAGGGAGACAAATACCATAAAATTTCACTTAGATAATGAAGGCAAAGAAACCAGTGAGCCGACAAACAAAACAGCAACAATCTTATAGATTCTGACAACAGAACATGTCTATCAGAGGTAAGAGGAAAGTGAGTGACACAGCAAATGGAAGTGAATAGCGGATGGAAATTAGAAATGTTGTGATCACAATATAGTAACAAATATGTTAAATATTAAGGGCTATGAGGTGATGTCCATTTTGATTTGTATTTCATTTTTTATGTATATACTGATATTTGTTCCGCTTCTTTGATGGAGTGTCTGTTTAGTTCTCATTTTTTGATGGGACTGCTTGTTTTGTTTACTTTAATGTCTGAAATTAATATCTTGAATATTATATTATCTCTTGTCCAACATGTGGTCACTGAATATTTTCTCCAAGTATATAGGGATATCTTATTTTTGGTTTGCTTTGGGGCACCCCTGGTGATATTCAGTGCTTATTTTTGTCTCTGTTCTTAGAATTACTTCTGGCAGTACTCAGGAAATCATATGTTGTGCTAGAGATCAAACTCAGGTAAGAGGAATTTCCAGGTAAGAGAATGATTTCTAATATGTAAAAATTTATGAAGGGAATAACAGTATTTTCAATAGTATCTCTAATAGAAACAATACCTCAAAGTCAGTTTACAGAACTGAATTTGCCAAGAGGATGAGTGGGCCTAGACCTTGGTAAATTATGGATTATGGGTGTGGGGCTAGTATTCTATCATAAAAAGAGTTATAAGTTGTGGTGCCTAAATACAAAAAACAACATGTAACATTACAAACCAATATCAATTCATATAAAAATAATGAAAAATAAAACATTTTTAGGAACTTATATTTTTTTCTCTAGACCAATACTTTGTTCTTTACTATTTCCAGTACCTTGGAATTACCCAGGTAATGACAGGTAATCTACACTTCCTGGCAAAAGAGGATAATACCTTCTACTAAGTCTCACCAAGGAGTCTTTATCCTCCTCACTGAAGCCTGATTTAAAATGGGTTACAATAGGACCTGGAACTCTTGTCTGAATTTTTCTTCACAATCCACCTTTTCATACATCAAAAATGTTCCACTCCATTAACTGCTCACCGGAATGCTGAATATTTGAGGAATGGGCCATAATTCTCAAGGTTAAAGAAAGGTGCATTTAATTTTGACCGCAGAGTAAGGAATGCTGACAACACTTTACTACAAGGCCTCTGAACAACTCCATGAACCTGGGGCACAAGGACAGCTTGATAGTTTTTTTTTAAATCTAAATTTCAGTCTATAACCCTAGTACTTGGAGATTGAACGTCTAACTTTTAATGTTACAAGTTCTTTCTGGTTACCTGCATATCATGACAATGTTATTGAAATTATTTAATATAACTGAAATATATATAATATTTATATAAAATAATGCAGATGAAACACACAATCATTTTTTATCATTTGATTAATTTGTATGCTGTTGTGGAAAAGGCAATTTAGATAAGTGGTTAAGAATAAAGATTACAGCCTGAGTAGCCGGAACAACAACAACAACAAAAAGGTTGTAAAGGATACATGCTGTAGTCAAGGGACATAAAACAGTGACATTATACAGGTAACGTAGGCTTTTCCTTTAGAAAAAATAACAAGAGCAAAGCTTACAGCAAAAAAAAAAAAAATCAATAATAGATGTCCCCAAGTGCTTCCAGCTCTGTTCCAAATGCCTTCTATAAACAGATGCTCCTTTATTCTACTAGGAAACCATTGTTACCCTATTTTACAAATGATAAAACTGAGACATAGGATGTTTACAAGACAACACAGAGTTGGAAAAATACTCAGGAGAGTAGGCTATAATCTCTATTTTTATTGATACTTATGTTATCCCATAATCATCAACCAAAGTGTAGAGTGTGCAAAGAAAGATGATAAGGAATTAAGTTGGAGAGACTTAATAATCCAAGTTATGGATATTAAAAATACTTTGAATGTAAAATATATTTTGAAGGCGCAGTAGCGGTGGTGCAGCAGTAGGGCATTTGCCTTACATGCCAGCTGACCTAGTGTCCCACATGGTCCCCCAAGTCAGGAGCAATTTCTGAGCACATAGCCTGAGCATCACCAGGTATGGACCAAAAAACAAATAAAAAATATTTGAAGTCATGGGAAATAGAATCTTTGAATAATAGGTCATATGATTAATGTTTTAGGAGAAATTGTCGGTATAGCAGAAGAAGGAAAAGACTGCAGGGATATGAATATGAATTGGAAAGCTATATCCAGAGTTAAGAACAAGATTGTGAGTTTAAATGACAAAATTTTTTCTGAAATGAGTTAGTAATTTTAGGTTAATAAATAAACATTTCATGTTTTAGGTGCTAGTAATATAAAATGAATTTTGCTAATGACTACATGAGAAATCTTTAATACAAATTTGGATGAATTAATGGATGCGCATATATTGGGGTAAATATAGAAAGCATGGCCAAGGGGCTGGAGCGATAGTACAATGGTAGGGCGATTGCTTGGCACGCAGTTGACCCAGGACAGAACTCAATTTGATCCCTGGAGTCCCATACAGACCTATTTCTGAGTGCAGAGCCAGGAGTAACCCCTGAGCATCACCAGATGTGACCCCAAAACAAAAACAAACAAACAAAAAAAAGAATCCTAGAATTCAATATAAAGTATGAGGAATAAATGCTATAATCTATTGGGATTGATCAATTTAAATTTAAAATATATTTTAGTACCAAGTCTCATGTGCTATAATAAAAACTTCAGTACCAAAGTTTGGCCTATATTTTACAATAGTTAACACTCCACTTTCTCATAATTTCATAAGCTGATCCATAATTCTGTTTTTGTTTTTGTTTTTTGTTTTTTTTGTTTTTTTTTTTTTTTGTTTTTTGGGTCATACCCGGCAGCGCTCAGGGTTTACTCCTGGCTCTGCACTCAGAAATCGCCTCTAGCAGGCACAGCGAACCAGATGGGACGCCGGGATTCGAACCACTGTCCTTCTGCATGGAAGGCAAACGCCTTACCTCCATGCTATCTCACCGGCCTGATCCATAATTCTTTTATAAAACAGAATCAATGGGTGTTGGACATTGTATGGCTAAAATTCAATCATGAACAGCTTCATCACTGTATCTCACAGTGATTCACTTAAAATTTATTTTTAAATAAATGGATCATGCCTTTGAGTTTTCAAATTCTAAGGCACTTGGAAATTTAAATAAAATGATTAATAAAACTAAGCATTGTTGACCTATACCTATTAAATATTGTTATACATTTTCCCTGAAAAATCTCCTCTATTGCTATATTCAGTGATTGCTCTGATCATATTGGACTTTTGGGAAGAGCTATACCAAGCTCTGTGTCAGGGATCAATCCTAGAAGTGTTCAAGATTGCACATGAGGTGTCAGGGGTTCTACCCAGGGTTAGTTAGGTACAAAGCCAATATTACACCTGTACCCAGATCTTTGCTTAATCTCTGTAATACCTTCTGGCCTGGTACAGGGAGTACCTTGTTTGAAGTCAACTCGAATTCAGTTTCTAGCATCTCATAGTCCTCTGAATCCTCATATGGTCCCCTGCCAGAAATGATTCCTAAATACAGAGTTAGGGGTAAGTTCTAAGTACCACCAGGTGTGCACACCCAGCCACCCCTATCTCTGTACCATCTATCTACCCCTTATTTTACTCATTTTCAAATCCATAGTCATACTGAGGGTAACAAAGAGATTATAGAGAAAATGAAACCAAAAACAGGATTCTGTTAAATATGTATGTATGTTATGTTCTACTTTAGCCTGTTGTGCTCATTTGAAAAAAAAAAGATTCTAATGTGCAGAATTATTTTCTAATATTTTATATTCCCATTATAGTTTTTAATATCTTCCATGTGTAAATGAGGGAAACAACCAAAACAATAGTTTATCCTAAAATATACTCATCCATGCAACATTTAACAAGCATTCACTGTACACTATCCAGAAATTTCTTTCTCCTTGAATCTTCTGTTAGCTACATTGACTAAACAATCTTCCCCATAAACATTATACATTCAATTTTTCCCCTTAAACTCCCAAGTACAGATTTCTATAAAATATAAACCTAATGGAAGTGAAACTTGAAACTGAACTAAGTAAAGTTTTAGGCTCACTGCCTAATTCTAATTACGTCCACTTTGATTTAGTTTAGACACTGGGCATTCAGCCCAGCATTTAATTTCATGGTTGTAGTAAATCATGTATATTATTATCAGTGTATTCTTCCATCCAGATATACATACTTCTATAAAGTAATCAAAAAAAGAGGAGAAAGTTCAAAAACTTGAAAAAATAGGTATAAATAAACAATTGTTTCATTTATTGGCTGAAAACAATTACTCAAGTCTCTTCTTTGCTTTGCTTTGGGTAAATAGATTGTCACTTGCAAGATAATATTTTTTATATGATTGACTTGGATTGAATTCAGGCCTTCATGCATGCAAAGCCTGTGCTAGGACATATTCCAGGTCCATGATTGACTATGGAAAATTTTGTTTGCTTGTTTGTTTGTTTTGGGTGTTTTTTTTATATCCACATAGCTGGGCTCATGGCTATTCCTGGCTCCATGCTCAGATAAACCCCTGGCTGTGGTTGGTGGACCATACTTAGCGCTACGGATAGAACCATGGTTTATAGCAAACAAGGCTTACCCCCAGTACTATCTCTCTGCCCACATTGGAGAAATTTAATATAAGCAAATACAAATTCAAACCAAATTACTGAAATTTTTTGAAAAGCACATAATTTTAAATTATCTAAAATGTTTGTTAACTTCGTTAAGTATACATGTAAAGTGTAAAGATGTATGTCATTAGAATTCTACTTTTGATAGAAGTAATACATACACAAAGTAAAAGCTTTTAAAATGTAGAAAAAGTTACTTCTGTTGCATAAGCATATTCCTGAGATGTAAGGAAGAACAAAAGAAAAATGGAAAAATAGAAGGGAGGAAAGGAAGAGAAAGCAGAGGAGAAGAAGAAGAGGAGGAAGAGGAGGAGGAGAAGAAGAAGAAGGAGGAGGAGGAGGAGGAAAGAAGAAAGAAGAAAGAAGAAAGAAGAAAAAGAAACCAAAAGATGAAAAAAAAGAAGAAATGGTGCCTGGAGGGATTGCACATGGGCAACCAGGGACTTACATGGATTTGATTTCTTGGTATCCCATATGGTTCCCCAGGCCTGCCAAGAGCAATTTTTGAGCACAGAGGTGGGTATGGTTCCCAAATCCTAAATAAATAATTCAATAAATTTAAATAATTAAATAAATAAAATTAATAAAAGAAAAGAAAAAGGGTGGAAATTTAAAAATAAAAGGAAATAAAGAAAATATAAAAATAAAAAAGAAACAACTACCCTGAAGGAATGTTTTCTACCTATAGAACAAGATGTAATTCACTAAAATTATTGAATTTCATGGCTGGGGAGATAGTACTGTAGGTAAGGTTCTTGTTTCACTTGCATTCAACCTTGGATTCAATCCCCACAATCTCACATAATTTCCCAAGCCCACCAAGAGTGATCCCTAAGTACAAAGTGAGAGTATACATTCTGAGAACAGCCATGTTTGGTTCCCCCATAACAAGCAAAGTATTAAAAGGTTTTGTTAGTGAATGCCCATTTTCCCAAAGGATAATAAGAGATGATAAAAACTTTGCAATCTGGATGGCTAATCTGTATTTTTCTGGCTACCAGGTGACTTGGAACATAAGGTCACAAGAAAAAAATAGCAGCAGTAGGCTGGAAAACCTTAGTAGAAATGTAAAATCAATAATTCTATCCTTATCCTACAATATTAAAATCTTCATTTCAAGTAGAAGCCTTGGTGGTCCTTGCACAAATTTAATTTTTTTTTTGGGGGGGCCCACACCAGGCAGCACTCAGGGGTTACTCCTGGCTCTACACTCAGAAATTGCTCCTGGTAGGCTCGGGGGACCATATGGGATGCCGGGATTTGAACCGCCATCCTTCTGCATGCAAGGCAAATGCCTTAGCTCCATGCTATCTCTCCGGTCCCACAAATTTAACTTTTAAAAGCTTCATGGTGAAAAAGTCAATTGACTTAAATCTATGAAATCATTCATATTGCACCAAAATGCATTATTGTACTTTAGAGATTTTAATGATCAGAATGCCCTTATAAGTTTCAAATTATAGGTATTTTATGAGAAGGGCTGAGCATCCATATAATAAAGTTCTAATATCCAGAATTGATTCAAGATACTTTAGAATCTGATGCCAGCCATTAGGAAGATTTGATAACTATGCCAAAATCTAAAAACCTTTCCAGAATATTCTATGGTCAATTAGCAACAGATGAACCTAATAAATGTAAAAAGAAATCTAATAGACATTTGAAATTAGATGTACAGAAATAAATATACTAAAAGAACTATAATAGGTTTAGCAAGATCAGAAGTTACTGTTCATAAAATTTTAAATTGTTTTAAATTTCTAAACTTTATGATCTCAGTTTTGAGATATAGAGTAAAATAAAATGTGATTATTAAATTGCTTTGACACATATATACATCTATTTCTATTCGCTTTTTATATTATTTTATTCAGTGTAAGCAAATGCAATAGTAACTCTGATATTAACTTAAGAATTCCATCCATCTAAGTTTCATTGAGATGTCAGAACTACAATATTTTTAGCTCAACTGGTTATCAAATTGCATGAGAAAAAATTACTATATAATTTAGTTTAAAGATCAAAGGAAAATCTATGGCTATTATTTCTTACATGACCTGCATATAGGTTCACCGTGGTGAGAATTTAATGGGCTAGAGCACTATTATATTGCCTAAAATGATGGCATTTAAACTATAAAATTAGTGGTATAGAGACTTTCTAGTTTTACACTTTCTAGTATTATGCAAATAGTTTATAGCAGTTTTATGCAAATAACTTATTTATAAATAAAAAGTAGTCATGAACTTCTCATTTACATTATTATTGAAATATATAATTGAGGTAGAAATAATAACAGGTAAAATACTATAAGAGGTAATCAGGATTCAATTATTATATGTAACTCTAGCTTTTCACATAAAATGAGGTCTAAATTATAAAAGACAATTCTGTAAAAATGATTTCAGAAAATCAGAAAATTTGAGAAAAATCAATGGATCTGTTAGTAGCAGAAACAACATGTAATGAATAACTTTTAACTTAGCCTCCTTTCTGTACTGTTCCCACTATCAAATGCTAGAGGTTGTTGTTGTTTTAAAGGAGTACACTGTGATTTATTCTATTTTGTTTGATAATGATTGGTTGAGGAATAGAAGTCAGTATTATAGGAAGTGGTTTTCTGGAAGCTTCTAAAAAAATGTTCCTACTTTCCTGAGCTTCTAGTAATGCATCTCTTTCTTAGAATTCTCTTACCCAAAAAGTGAACTTGTTTACCAGAACATCAAAGGAACAAAACAGAAGGTGCAGAATAGCCAGTTTTGGATGTTCAGCTCCTCCATTTCTGAATTTCCAATTGCATCTCAATTTCCCTTTTCTTTTAAAAGCAATGGTCAATAGACACCACAATCTCAACAGGCTTCTCTATATCTCATACCCTCTACTTGCTTACTCAACCTTACAAGTGAGAAAATCTTTTTGAATGATATTTTCAGGATCTTTGTGGAACCAGCAGTGGTTTCTCCTCCCTTCCACCAAAGTCCTGGCAGTCTCCATGCTCAACTGTTGTGATATTAGCAGATCTAGTTACAAATCTCCTGAATTGCAAGGCCATGTATGTGGTTGTATATGTGGCTCTGCAACAATGCTATTCATACCCTACACTGCTTCCACATTGGATAAAGATTAACGAAAAAGCTACAACAGCAACTTTCAGATTCCATGAGAGCCAATCACAGATTGTTATTTAATGTTATTTATGTTTTTCTTTATTTATTTATAAGTATTTTGTGACAGTCTTGTGTCAGATATAAGAGTTTTAGAATTCTAAAGGTGACTCAGAAGATGAATAAAATCACTCTCATTTAGGGGACAACGCAAAGATTTCCAAAGACACCTTCCTTTTTTCTTTTTTGGGACTAGAATCATATTCCTGTGTTTAATAATGCATATGCAGCTAGCATATCTGCAAAAGTTTTTATCCAGGTTAATCATGTTTAATTATACATGAATTTCTTGCCTGTAGAATTAAGGTTACACTTCTTTTTTGTTGCTGTTGTTTATAATACAGTTTTTCACAAAGTTGTTCATGATTGAGTTACAGTCATACAGCGTACAACAATCTTCAGCAATGTGCATTTCCTGCCACCAATGTCAACAATGTCATGTTGCCCTCTTTTCTCCCATACACCCTCTCCAGCCTACTCTTTGGAGCAGGCATTTTACTTCTCTTGCTCTTTCTTGCTCTCTCTTTCTTCTTCCTGCTTCCTCTTCCTCCTCCTCTTCCCCTCTCTTTTATTTTGTGACATTGTGGTTTGTACTACTGCAAATGAAGGGGTGCCATGAATGTCCTTTTCATATTAGACCTTCTCTACTCTTAACTGCTCTCCACTTTTTGTGTCAAGCTACATACTATGGATGGTCCTTCTGATTTTCATCTCTATTGCAAAGACAACTTCTAAGAGGAGGTGACATTTGAGATAAGATAAAGACTTTTCAAGAGGTAAAAAGGGAAGGAAGAACATTTCAGTGAAGGCAAGATAAGAGGCAGGACAAAAATACAGGTTATGTTTGCAGAGGACTGAGTCATTTCATTTTTCTGCAGAAGAGAGACTTTGGAAACAATTATGAGAAATGGTTTGAAAATGGAGGCAAGTATTAGATTGTGTAAGATACTAAATGCCACGTATGAGGCTATGACATTTGTTGAGTGTGAGATCTAAAACCAAGGAACATTTCTAGGAAGTCAATGTTGTGATCAAATATAGTTAGGGGCATTTTGGGCTGCAACGTTTTTTTGTTGTGGGATGTCCTGTTTTTTTTTTTTTTTTCTTGTAAGATATTTGGCATCTTCCTTAATTTTTTTTGAAATTCCCTGTTCCCAATTAATGTGCAGACTCAATCATTGCAACCCCAAATCTCTCAAAATAGACATTTTCTACAAACACTCTAAAGAATGAAATTGCCCCATGATAAGAACTAGTTTTAGGAGAGGTGCTAATGGGTATATTCCAATGGAAATATCACAGGCCCTAGTAAGTTAAATTAGACAATGGTGAGAGTAGCTGAATTAAAATCAATTAACAGAAATGAAGATAATTAAAGAGGACTTGGGGACAGTATCTTAGGGAGGTGATAATGAAAGTCTAATGTAGGATAGCAGCAGTAGTTGTAGAAGTCAATAAAAATCAAGGTAATAGTAACAATGTTACTATATTTTAAAGTATCTCAAAGTTTACTTAAAGATAAAAATCTACTTATTAGTAGATAATAAATTAAGTAAAATTTATTAGTAATATCTCAATAAATGAATCATAGTTAATAATAATCATTTTTAGTTTTGCATTTATTTTTTAGGCCATATCAAATGCATTCAGGGACCACTTCCAGGAAAATGTTTAGAAATTTCTCTCATAATGTTCAAGGGACCGTGTTGTATCAAGATTAAGTTTTGGACCTCCAACATGAAAGACATGTTCTCTAGACCTTTGAGCTCTCTCTAAAGTCCTTAACTGTCTAAACAAATAAAAATAAATACATCAACATAATTTAATAGTCCAAATATAAGCCGTGCATGTAATGTGTAGTCACTAGTCTTACCATATGTAATCACTGGTTTTATCATTATTAATTCATTCTACCAATAGGAATATAAAGATTCGGGTTTGGGGGTTTAGGGGAAAGGGTTCTAACTGGAAAAGATATGCTGGTATATGGGAACAGAATAAGTCTAGGATAAGAACTTCTGTCAAATAACTCTCAAGTGGTATTAAGGAGCAACTATTGTAAAAATTTCAATAATGTTAAAGAGAAAAGAGTCCAACTAAACATAAAACAACAGATTCTTTAACATGATTTCTCACTCAGTTGCAGAGAACTGGAGAGAGAACTACTCTGCATAGCTGCATCCTAGTGAAGGTTCTAATGCAGAATGAGTTCTCATCTGAACACTGCTACCATACTATGCCAGAATATGATAATGCCATAATATGATAACATTCATACTATGGCTGTGCTACCTAATTCCTAACCTCAAGATAGTTGATTCATTACAGCTTCCTGTTGAAAAATGACCTTGCTAACTTTCTGTTATAGCAGGGCCAGAAATAGAACCCAGTATGCCACATATGAAAGGTAGGTATTCTACTGATATGTCATATCTCTGATTCCTAAAAACATTTCTGGGGCTACGAAGATAGTACAATGGTGCCGTCCTTGCACATGGTTGACCAGGTTCTATCCCTGGCATATCATATAGTCCCCCAAGTCCTTCTAAAAGTGATCCCTGAACGCAGACAAAAGTTTTGAACACTGCTGGAAGTGGCTCCAAAACAAAAAACACAAACAAAATGCATTTCTGAAGCAGTGAGTGAGACACAAGCAATGTTGTTCCTAGATGTAAGACAGTGATATATCTTCATTAGATCCACTTAATATTCAAGATATGTGATAAGATATTAGTCTTAGCTGGGGTTTGTGCTTGGTTTAATTTTCTGCTGTTCATATCTTGAAAAATTTAATTATTTGTCTCCATGGTTTCATTTTGCCTTGAGTTCCACAAATAGCAAAGCTACCGTATTTTTTGGCGTATAAGACGACTTTTGAAACAAACAAAAAAAGTCAACCGAAAATCTTATATGACGAGTATATCCCGAAAAATGTTTCAATATGCCGCTAAACGAAAATTGTCTGAATATTGCCACAAAACGAATTTTCCAACTCGATCCTGCACCAATCACTGCCAGGCTGCTCCGACCGCCTGTCTAACTCAGCCAATCTAAGCAAGCTTTTGATGCATGCAAATTAGACAGTGTTCTGGACAATGCTCTACACTGTCAAAAGCCTGCTCAGATGGGCCAGAGTCAGAGAGGAAGTCTATTACAGTATAACCTTTGGACCTTTGCTTGTTGTGATTGGCTCACTGTGGCACATACAGTTGCAGTACAGGAACGTTCTGTCTGATACAGCGAATATAGGCCTAAACCTATGTTTTAACTGCAAAATTAGGGGGTCGTCTTATACGCCCAGTCGTTTTATACGCCGGAAAAAAACGGTAGTTCTGCTTCTACATCCCTTCCACTAGTTGTGGACAAATAGTCCCTACACATGTCTTATTTTTCTCAACAGCAGAAATCTTTAGCCAAGTATGATATGCTCTCTACTGAATGTACCTTAGTTAAGTGTTGATTTACTTACAAAATGATAGTGCAGAAAGGAGTATTTTACTTATCTAGTGGGAAAACAAATTTAGCAATCACGTTTCTTAGCAACTAAAGAGATCACCTTAGACTGAAAACAATATAAACATACTTAAGGGATCACTCTTAAGAGAGAAATATTTAAAATAATTATGCTTAAGTTTGGTTATGGAAGGCAGGCATCAGTGTTTAGTATATGAACAATGCATGCACTATCTAGTGATTATTCTCTTTAAAATAGAAATCTAGTAATCATTCTCTTTAAAATAGAAATGACTCATCAGAGGCTTCTGCTTCTTACACAATGCAAGTGGATTAGTAGTTTCTAAAAAGAAAGCCATTTTCTGTGGCTAAGGTCTACAAATATTTGAAATTTGCAATTTTGATCCTGGGAAAATTGGACAAAAACTGTAGGGTATTGATAATATTCAACAATCAATAGAGTGATTAATTATATAATCTATAGATAGTGTAGACTTTCTTGTTGGTAGTATGATTTACTGAAAATCATAGGAAGGAAGCATAACTACTAGAATATTCTTGGAAGCAATACTATAAATGTCTAAACATTCTTCCGCTTCTGGTTTTATATTTTGAAGGAGCGAGATTTAGAAATAAAAATGACAGACTTTCCTGTAATTGACTATTAAATGTCACTGAACAAAAACCCTTATTGATAAGGAGTGATCACTTGACAGTTCAGAGAAAATGCTCAATGAAAAGTATTTATAGGGCAAACTGCCTTTTTCAACAACTCTAGCTTCAGCAGGAAAAGACAATTATGAAAAAAGAACCTAGTACCACCTGCTTTCTTTTTATTCACAGAGAAGCTGTGAAAATAAATGAGTTTCCTGAGTTTCATGGAAGAAAAATCAATATATTATTACCACTATGTTAAATGAAAGCTATATTCTTTATATACATTATCATTACTTGATTATAATTTTCAGCAACTCCAGAAAATAGAGAGTACCGTATGATATTGCTTCTGTCTAATTTCAGAAGTAACTGTGTAGAAAATAAGTGTTCCATTAAAATTTATAATTATTTTTTTAGAAATTTACTTGAGGCAGGGGCATCAGAGATATGTACAGTTCGCTTTACTGCCCAAATCAACATTTTCTGAGTGTTGTATTTATTTCTGATTCATTTTAAATTTCCTAATATTCTTGGAATTTGGCTTTAGTCCCAGAAAGCACTCCATAGGTGTTGTATGATAATTGACAGACATAGAAATATACCATATTGTTATAATGGCCTTGATACATTTAAAAACATTACACATAAATATGTAACCCAAGTTCAGGAGGCCTACAGGTGTTGATCCCGAGCAAACATGCTCTGTGGAGGCTGATGTCTTAGTAAACAGCTCAGTGATAAAATGGTGTTCAAGCTCAATGGCTCTGGAGAGTTTGGGGGTTACACTAGAAGTTCTTGAGAGGACCAATGGTGATGAAGAGTGAACTGGGGCTTCAGTATGCTTAAGGCTTACATTCTAGTACTTTGAGCTATCTTTCTGGTCCCAGAGGATAAGAAACTGAAGTGTGGTTGAAGGAAGACATAATACTTTAAATGGGATTTTTGAACGTACTAATTAGGGGTCCTCAAACTTTTTAAACAGGGCCAGTTCACAGTTCCTCAGACCATTGGAGGGTCTGACTATAGTAAAAACAAAACTTATGAACGAATTCTTGTTTTTTTGTTTTGTTTTTGTTTTGGGGCCACACCCGGCGGTGCTCAGGGGTTACTCCTGGCAGGCACGGGGGACCATATGGGACACCGGGATTCGAACCAACCACCTTTTGTCCTGGATCGGCTGCTTGCAAGGCAAACGCCGCTGTGCTATCTCTCCGGGCCCATGAACGAATTCTTATGCACACTGCATATATCTTATTTTGCAATGAAGAAACAAAACAGATACAAATACAATATGTGGCCCGCGGGCCATAGTTTGAGGACCACTGTATGAAAACATCATGCTATGTCATGTTATGTAACTATAAGTATAAGATTCTTTATATATTTCTATTTGGTTTCAGGCATATACTTGGCTGTCCTCAAGGCTTACTCTTGGCTTTGAGTTCAAGAATCCTGGGTTTGAGTTCTTGGTGGTTTTGAGAGACCATCTGGGTTATTGGACATTGAACACAGATTGGCCACATGCAAGGCCACATGCTTTTGCCCCAGGTTCTTACGATATTATAAAAAAGCAACCTTAAATAATTAGCATGCAGCATAATTAAGTGGGTCTTTTACTTATATATTTAATTTGCTTTGGAGCCACACCCAGCAATAATTCAGGCTTTTCTTCTGGCTCTGTACTCAGAACAGACTCCTGGCAGTGCTCTGTGTTCAGGAGACCATATGTGGTTCTGCAGTCATTTACATTCGAGATAAGTGTGTAACACCTGCATCACATCTCCCTGGTCATAATTTACCTTCTACAAAGAATAAAAACATTTCCTTATACCAATTCTTCCTTTATAAAGATTCAATGAGATAAAAGCTGATATATATTAAATTTTGCAAGCATGAGGCCTTAAGTTTGATCCCTAGTGTCACTGGTATGTACTGAGTACAATCCTGTCAACTCGGGGGTTTGTTTGGTTTTGTTTCTTTCTGGCAGGGCTGGACATTGAACCCCCGAAATGACATATGCAAGGCAATTGCTTCTCTACTGAGCAATGTGTTTTGACCATTAAGCTCTGCTACCTGAGATTTTTGGCACCTCAAGTGATTTCCAGATGCAAAACAGCCAATGGTGTGTGAGTCCTGCATCAGTAGTCTGACCACATGAACGTAAGTGTAAACACCATAGGACATCCAGTTAAACACTACAGCAAAAATATGCATGCACACAACTAAAAGCACAGCCCTCTTTGAGCACAGCATAAGCATCAGAAAGCTTCCATCAGACAGCACTGCACCTGAAGTGCAACCCACATTGAGATCTACACTGTATGAAAACATCACAACCAGCATTTTGTGACCCTGATTCCCACCAATCATGATAAAGCAACGGGGAAGGGTAAAATAAAATAAAAGAAGCACATCAACAAGGAGAAATTTTAAGATTCTTTTAGAAGATGGCACTCTATGAAAATTCTAAGAAGGTTTAACTGTGCCAAATAATTTGATAATCATTTAAAATTGTTTTAGAAAAACAAGAATGAAAACCACCCATATCTCTTTGTAAAAGAGGAAGTGGAAGCACAAAAACTGTAAATGGTCAATTTATAGTTATTGCTCTCACCTATGTCCTTATTCTTTGAAAAACACCTCATCTTTACTGTGTGACTGGAATTATTGTCCTAATTCTATGAGAATTAAAACTTGTTTCAGGCTCTTCTATCTTCCAAAACTCCTCTCTGACCTCACAATCTATTTTAGTCATGGTACTATATTTTTAGTCGTTTATTTCACTGCCAAACTTCAAGAATTATAATTATTATAATTCAAGTCTTATCATTGACTTCATTTCCTATTTCTCTAACTTATTGCCTCAGTTTCCTCCTAAATAAAAATTGGAACAAAATATCCACCTTATAAGGCTCTTGTGAAAATTATAATAATATAAGCAAAAGTTTTAGAAAATTGCCTAAGCATAAGGATTTAGTGGATATTTTTACTAATGTTATAATTATCAATATAATTATCTTTTATTTTTTTGTTGCTAAATTAAATACATTAACAGAATCTCAGGCATTCAAGAAATCTATTTGAAAAATAAGAATAAATAATAAAGATAAATAGTAAATTATTATAACAAATTTATTATCAACAGAATCTCTTGCATTCAAGAAAAACTATCATGAACAATAATATAGATTAGCAATGAATTATCATTATGAATTTATTATGATAAATAATACACAATAATGAATAATAAAACTATAAATAAAAATACTTATAAAATAATTTTAAGTATCTTCTTTGATAGAATTTTTGCTAAGAACAAACTCAGTCCTCATTTTTTTTCTCTTCTGCTAACTGACTTATGGACACATAGTATCAATATTTTATAAATAAGAAAGGCAAGACTCAAAGAAGCAACGAACTTCAACATTTTAACGAGAATTACTTCATAGGCAAGAAAGATTAATTCTTTTTGTTTTGGGTGTGAGCATTACTGTGCCTGGGATCAAACCCAGAATTCATTCAAACAAAGCATGAAGTTCAGCCCTCCGAGCTACTATTGGTCCAAGGAAAATTAATTTTTAACATACATTGACTTGAACATTTGACATCAATATTTTTTATATTATTTGACCTATTATTTGTCCAGACGATGTATCCTTTAATGAAATCATCTGACATCCAAGAACTCTGTTTTATTCATCACTTAGAATTTACATGTCAGTTCAAAAATGGATTTGTGGAGGACTCAGGAATGGGACTTCAGAGCTTGAAACGTCTTAAAAATACATTTTTTAAAATGTTTATGTAGGATTGATGTGATATCAAAACTCTAAGCAAGACTGGGACCATGTAGAAAGCTTTATCTTGCATCAGATAAAGTTTTGTTAATTTCCTCAGCTGTCAGAGGTATTACTAGCATTGTTATCAATTCAAAAACTGAGATATAATTAAATAGTATACAGAATTTCTACTAAAAATGCCAGGATTTCAAAATGTATATAGTTTTTACTTGGATGAGGGTAAAACTGGACAATGAATGTGAAAGAAAACATATGGTCATTTAATCAAAAGTTTAAGATCTGGAAAAAACAGCAGAGAATGAAGTCTTATTTAAATGCTAATGGCTAATGATTGTATTAAATTTCCCAAAAGTTTTTGACGTAGAGGAACAAGTCTTAACAGCAAGAAATTAGTTTTTGGTGACAAGTGTCATTGAATTAACTGGGATAAGCAGAAAAAGATGGCTTAGTGAAATAATCATTTATAAGTACTTTGAATTTTTTATATAAGCAACTATTTTGTCTATCTCATTTTAGATTTTCTTGTAATAAAGGCAAAAACATACTTATTAGTTATTTATTTTTAATTATTTAATTTTTATTTTAATTTGGGGGGATCATACCCAGCAGTGCTCAGAGGTTATTCCTGGCTCTGCACTCAGAAATTACTTCTGGCAGGCTCAGGGGACCATATGGGATGCCAGGATTTGAACCACCATCCTTCTGCATGCAAGGCAAACACCCTACCTCTATGCTATCTCTCCAGCTCCTAATTATTTTATTTTTATTTTAAAGATGGCATGGTCTATAATGTTTAGAACCAAAATTTATATGAGTATAATATATAAGGTACTTTTCCCACCAAATCTCTCCTTTAAAGTATGTATCTGTTGTCCAGAGGTAACTTTTCTACAGTTTTTATTATACTTCAAAATGCTTATGTAATAATGTAAGCATAAAAGTGTATGTATGCAAATGTATCATTGTATATATCTCTAAGTAAAAACAGATTCCTATCTTAAAAATAACTATATAAAGCTTTTATATTTTACTTACCAAGATGATGATGAAGACAAAATTATGAAGAAGACAGAGAAATAGTTGTAGAAATTGAAAGGACAGTAAGGACATAGCTAGTCTAAGAAAACCTCTAGGGGTCAGAGCAGTGGTGCAAGCGGTAGGGAGTTTGCCTTGTTCATGCTAATCTAGGACAGACCGAAGTTCGATCCCCCAATGTTCCATATGGTCCCCAAAACCAGGAGCAATTTCTGAGTGCAGAGCCAGGAATAACCCCTGAGCATAACCAGGTGTGGCCAAAAAAAGCAAAAACAAAACAAAACAAAAGAAACCTTCTACACATACATGACTTTGATTTAGTCCTTATAGCTATCAGAGGCATATTTATGAGCATATGCTTATTTAGTAGACTAAATGACTGAGATATAAAAATATTTCATAATTTTCTAAAAGTTGTGTTAAATGAATGAATTATACCACAAAAGACTATAGTGATTAATAACTATTTACCCAATGCTACAAGTATTTGAGAGTTCAGGCTTAAGTAACTTTACCCGTAACACAAAAGTCAGAATAAGATTTGTTGAATTTGTTTAATTTTCTAATTTGAATAATTTTTTCTTTTTTTTAAATTAGAAAATACAACCTTTATTACATTCAAAAGCTTCGTAGACAATCTATGCCAAAGGCTAACTTAAATAATAAATCTGCGGTCAAACTAGAACATTCTAGAAAGTTCTTTTCTTTCAGAAGACACAAAGAGTCTGTGCTCCAAGGTGTGCTGAGAGACTAATGTCTGCAGTAATTTTTTCTGATTGTTTATCTTTTTGGTTGGCTTTTGGTGTCACAAAAGATAGTGATTGGGAGGCTAGTAATGGCTTCTTCCCTCATATGGTACTGGAGCTTAACTCCAGGTCTCCTCAGACAAAGTTTGTAGTATGACCCTTTTATTGCCTTAATATAAATGTCTAGATTAAACATGTCTTGTTTAATTACTTTGGGGTCACAACCCAAGGGATTACTGCTAAAGGATTTTCTCTAGCTTTGAGCGCAGGAATCATGCCAGACAGTGCTTAGGGGAACATCTGGGGTGCTGGAAATCCATGTAAGGCAAGCACTTCATCCACTGAATTACTTTCTTACCCTTGAATTTGACTTAAGATACTATTTTCAACCTTTAATTGTAGAATACATAACATATGTTTAATAATAGTAACCTTGATATACTAAAACCATATTTTTATAAGGGCTCAGACATTTTTTGGGGGGGGGCCCCACACCAGTTTGATGCTCAGGGGTTTCTCCTGGCTAAGCACTCAGAAATCAACCTTGGCTTGTGGGGACCATATAGGACGCCGGGGGTATAGAACCGCAGTCCTTCCTTGGCTAGCGCTTGCAAGGCAGACACCTTACCTCTAGCGTCACCTCTCCGGTCCCAGTGCTCAGACATTTTAAAAAGGAAAATAATTAGATGTTTTTCTTTTGTTTTAATTTTTTGCCTATTAATCAGAGCTTTTATATCAATGTCCATCAAAACAGGTTTTTACATGTACACCATTTCAGGATTGTTATCAATTCATCAAACTCCCCCAAATTAAAATTTCATACTCTGATTACAAAAACAGTGACTAATTCATCAGTAAATTCGGATTCACTAATGTATTCACATCATTATTAAGTTGTATGTTTTTCAGTATATAAATACATTTCCTAGAAATTCTCAAAAGAAATTAGACTCAATATTATTTATATGAAGTTTAGATTTGATATTACCTTTTAAACTTATAAATTGCTCTTAAAACTGTTTTAATTGCAATATGAAATATTATCTTCTCCTGCTTTAGGTACTTCGCTGATGCCAATAAACAACCTTGCAAATCTCTCCTGGCCCAAGTTAGTATGGCAAATATACACACAAACACATTTGAATAAAGGACTTATCTTTTGTTACGCTGTGGTTATTCTCAGCATATTTAAATCTGGTACTTCTTGGGACTACGAGAGCTGTATCTGATGCTGGTACATGCTGGTAGGAGCATCTCTCGCATCAGATTGAGGGCTTCCAAAATGCCAAGTATGTTCTCTCACTTGAGCCCCATTCCTGGTCCAAGCATTGATTCGTGATTTGTTAACAAATGCTAAAATACATTTTATTACTCAGGATCTCAGAACAGAATAAATAGTTGAGTCTTATTTGGGTCATAAAGTATACAAAATGAGTCTGAAAAAATTTATTGTATCTAATGAAAAGCTGTTAAAGATAGACTCATGACAAAATAATTCAATAATATAATATGTAAAGAATCTAATTTATCATGTATGTTATGTACATATGATATATAATGCATAATATCATGTATATATTATGAATATTTTATAAAAATAATACATTGAATATATATTTATAATTATTAAATTTATTATTAAATTATTATTTATAATTATTACATATATTTTATAATATTTATAAAGAAAGAACAGACTAGGCATTTGAGCATCAAGTCTGTTAACATTATACAGACAAAATATAACAACATTATATTTGTCTCTTGGTGTGAATACTTGTATGAATTTCTTAACACACACACACACACACACACACACACACACACATACACACACACACACCCATTAAGACAGAATCTGGATTCAACAGCTAACTTTCAGAAAACACGACAGAGAAACATGTTAAGTTATTTCACTAACCATGAAAGACCTGGACTTTTGAACCCTGACTAAATAGTTCGTGACTTTTGCATCATATTAACGGCTTCACATGATAGTATAATGGGGATAAAAGAGAACTTACCTTTTGGAGAGACATCAGAAATTTTACTAAAAATATTGGGTTGTGGTTTGTTTCAAAGATTTCAGAGAAATGGGAGAAAAGTTAAGTATGTGGCAGTAACAGGACTAACTCATTCCATAGTGATTATTCATGCTGGGAGGTGGGATGTGAGGATTTATTGGATAATTGTATTATTTTTGTCACGTTGAGAAGTCTTCCTAATTAAAAGAGTGATATTTTTGTACGGTTTCAAAAATTTTATTTTCCTTTTATTTCAGTAGCAGAAGAAGGCTGAATAATTTTTTTTACACAAAGATCTGTAGAGATTAAACCAAATAAAAAACAGTTTTATTTACAGATGCCAGAGAATTACTTAAACACCAAAGGAAGCTTTTATTCACCAAAGCTCTCAGCAGGATACCTTTCACAGTTAGGTCATTTAGTTTTCTCACCACCAGGTGGGTGGATTTACAGATGTCAAGCCTGTCATTTTTTTTAAATATAAATATTGTTTGCTTGAGAAGTCATGTTTAAAAATCTGCCACTAGATTATAACTTTATCAGTATGTGTCTTATTGATTCTCCAGTATTTAGTAACAGTTATTTTATTAAGAGATATAATCCAAATCCCACAGATAAACATATTAGAGATTAACATGGAAATTCAGAAAGGGTGAAATCAATAGCTTTTAGGATGTCTAGAACTTTTCAAGATCATTTTTCTTGATCTTTCTTCTAAGAGCTTTAGGCAAGGCTGATATCTTTGACACTAAGGTCCACTTAGTTCTAAATATTATTGAATATGTGCAATGTTACATTTCATAAGTAAAGTGTTTGCTTGCACTAAAATATGACTATTCCCTTCTCTTACTACTATTCAAAGTTGGGAGACACATGCAGAACCTGGAAATGCTACTTTATAAATGTTGACCTTGAGGATTGCAATGATGATTATAGCTGCTCGACTTTATGGAGAAATTAATTTGTGTTAGGCACTTTGCATTGAGAAATTACTTTTTAACACATGCTTCAAAGCATTATTGAGGCATTTTGTTACAGTGATATAGTCTTGAGAAAAGGCGCAGCAATGCACTTGGGTTTATTCCTGTCTCTGCATGCAGAGATCACTCTTGGCAGTGGTTGGGGAACTATATGTGAAGCCAGGGATCAAACTGGGGTGACTGTGTGAAAAGCGAGAGCCTACCCTGTTGCTATCCTGTGCTGTCTTGTTGCTCTTCATTTTCAGCAATAATTTCTTCGAGGAAGCCATAGCATAGTGGTTCAGTGGAAGAAATCACTGCCTGACATCTCAGTTAAGGAGAGGACAGAGCAAAGAAATTGTGTGTTCTTCAACAGAACAATGATTAATTAGATGTTCTCAAAGACTCAAGATCTTTTGTCAACTAAATACAGCACTACTGGAATTGTTACATAACTAATTTTAATAAAATAAATTTCAAAAGAACCCTTAAATTGACAGTTGGAATGCAGTCTACAGGAGAGTTACTTCTTAGGAGGAATTTATTTGTTCTTTGGACACAAGTAAGAACTCAATTTTTATGTCTTTAAAACTTGGCTTTCAACAAACTAAGAACTGATTTTTGCTTTTAAATGCTGTGCTCTATTTTACTTGTCTTTACTTTTTTTCTATGTCCTGTATTGTATATGACTTATTTAAAACCTCTGTTCCTACCTCTTTCTTTTTTTTTTCAAAAATATATTAAGCTCATTTTTAAGGTATAATTATAGAAAAATTGAAAGCTCTTCCTTAAAAAATGTTTCACCAGCTATTGCAGGTCAAGCTTCTTAGTTCTGTCCAGAGCAAAAGCGATATTGTTCTTTTGGAAAACTTGTAATTTTCTCTGAAAGGCATGACCTTGTCTGTCCCTTTGAGCCATTTCTGACACTTTCATGGTTCATTTGGAGTGGGCTTACTTCCTTATTCTTAACCTTAATTATCCAGTTGATTTTTCTAGTTTTACTTAATTGGGAACTAGTGTCTCAATGTGTCATTATTTCCAATTAAAAGAGCTGAAAAAATGTCCACATCTAGCTTCCTTCTTTTTTTTTTTTCCATGACTGTTCTAATCAGTGAAAACTCTCTGGCCCATTATATTCACATCTTAATACTTTCTGCATATATTATAGCCAAGTCTTACTTGATTATCTGTATGCTTTTCAGAGACAGCAATCAAACAAAATAAGTGAAAAGAGACAGCTGGAGAGAGAGAGCCAATGTCCTGTTTCTCCGTGTTCTTTTTAAACCAGATCATTCAGCATAGTAATTATTTGATTAATGGATAATAATGAGAGTCCAACACATCTCAAACATTGAAAATGATTTACTTATTTACTAATATATCTTTTTTTCTTGGTGGCTTTTTAATGCACTTGCTAAGAAAATTGTTTGCTCACCATCAATGCTCTCATGTTCACATACTTTCTTTTTTTTTTTTAATTTTTTTTTATTTTAATTATGACAACAAAGATGTAAAGAAGAGGACAGGGTAAAGTTACAGTGGAAGCCCAATCACCCATAAACAGAATTCTCGGTAGTCCCATCGATGATATCCCAGCCTTGAACTTTCAGCCAAAGAGCATTTAAAAAAACAAAACTGAACCCATGTACAGTACAATTACTTGCCCCTCAGATCCCCAGTTGTAGTACATACTATTTCTTAGCAGCACACAGTATAATCTAAAGACATTATACTTATGTAGCTCCTTAAACATTGAGGGCAAAGTACGTTTCTCTAGTTCCATGTACATACTAACTAGTTTAAGTTAACCTCAAAAGTTTTAGTGGCTTGTTTTTCTTAAGGATTGGAGTCAAGGGAACATAGTAAAAAATGGTATTAAAGTGGCATTTGTTTGCATAGGCCCACCAAAACATAAGGGACATGGAAAGAAAAATTATGGTCTAAATACAAGGAGACCCTAACCCTGAAGTTTCCTGGCACAGGACTGACTCTAGGCTCCAGGCAAATTAGTTTGTTCAATTCAAGTCATCGTCTGTAGTGGCAATACACCTCCATTCCTCACATAGTCTCTGTTGTTGGTATCATGCTTCTGTATTAAAGATCCTGGAGTCTGCATATCCCATATTGCAGTCAGGATGGTGCATAGCATCCTCTCGTTTCACCTCACACTTAAGGGGCACTAGAGAAAACCATGTCCTGTAGAGCAGGTCATTGTTGCTGTCAAGACTTCTCAGTGGAAACGGAAGTCTCTTTATAAGAGGTCGATGTCAGACCCTTGGTAGTGTCTTTTCTGGTAGAGGACTGCTTCCCGCTGTTGCTATAAAAGACCTTGGATGTTTCGTAGAGAGCTTGCCTGGTTCCGGCGTGTATGGAGGATGCCCATTCTTCTGAGGCCTGTGCCAGGTCATTATATCAATGTTCAGGGTGTTTTTTTTTGTTTGTTTGTTTTTTTGACTTAAAATGAAGTGTTTTTATTTATTGCTTTCATTGATGGACTGAGCCCAGTTAGATACTACTTTGGGGAATCTCCCTTATGTTTATTTCCAGATGTCAGTGGGCACTGAATTTATTTACAACTACTAGGGATAGATGTCTAAGATGGTGTCTCCAGTCACGTATTTGTGACTATGAGGCTAAGTGAACTACAAACTGCTGAGCTTCTTCCAAGGTGACTTCTCAGCTTCTTTCTTGACTACACATCTTCTTTCTATCTGCCTGGTGGTCTCAAGGTTGGTTTTTTAAAACCTTCTTTCATGGTGGCATAACATGGTGGTTTCATTCCAAATCAAAGTTTTTCCTCAAGATTCAGGTAAAAGGTTTCCTCTGATCTAGCCATAGAAATCATTGTGTTCTCATCTGATGCCTTTTCCTCTATGTGCATCCCTAGAATCTGCCTTTTTGCTTTCCTCTTTTAAGAAAGATCCTAGATAGATTAGACTAGGGCAAAGTATGATGAACTAGCTTTTGCATAAATACCACTCTGAAGAATTTCTTTGTAAGAACAGTCACTAAACTACTAGTTTTATGACTTAAATATGTGAATTGAGTTGGGGAAGCACAAAACATTACATAATATGAAGACCAAGGAACTCAAGTTTGTGGCAGCAAGAAAGAGAGATACAAAGCATGGCACATATTTTCTTTTCTTTTTGCCTTATCTGTGTGTTTTCTCTTCCATAGAACAGTTTTCCCTGAGGCCTGGTAATTCAGAATGACTGATCAAAGATAGACACAGCCCTAACTCAATGCATCTTTGCATTGAAACTATGTAGGGAAAACAGACATTCTTCCCCTCCTGTGAAACTGAGAAATATGAATGTGGTGGTGGATTTTGCTTAGTTAAAACTACAGATGAAACTACAGATGAATCTTATACAAACAGAAGAAAATAAAAGAACAGATATATGATTTTCATGTTCACATACTTTCTTATACATTTTTAGCACTGTAGGGTTTACTTAAAGTATATATTTATTCCTGGGATTTCAAGAAAAAATTCTAATCACTAAGTTGAAGAGATAATTTAGGACATGAGTGTTTGTTTTAAATATTTAACTTTAGTTCAAATTCTTAGCACCATGTATGATCCCTAGGGTCCAGGGATCATTCCTGAACACAAAGTCAGGAAAATCCCAGAACACTGTTGGAAGTGCCATTCTTGAACTGAAGGGACAATTCAAGAAGTAATGTATTATCCCAGTGACCAAATACTTTTATCCTACATGAAAGGTTCAAACCACTACAAGTTACTGAGATGACTTAGAAATATGCATTAACTAAAATAATTATTGAGCACTGCTCAGTGCATGTTCTAGCTGTATTCTCATGGAGATATTTGGTTATTTTTGTACTCTCAAATCTAATTCTCAATGCTGAAAATAGACATAATATGAATAACTAACATTATGATAAATATGGTCCACATATTATATTTAGATCTATTAATTTTCATTAGATTATAGTAAAAAACTTTTTTTGACCACTGGAGTAATTAAAGGCAAGAGCCATGTTCTCTAAAGTCACAAGATAGTGTTTATTTTTGTCTTCTAAAATCAGTTGTCAAAAATTCATCTGCTAAAAGAATGTTATGATATAATAAAAAGCACATTCATTCATTTAAATTTTTTGTCCTACTACAGACTTTAGGCAACTTGTATTTTAAAGAAAACGAATTATGACAAAACATCCAAAACCAAGTGACCATCAGTTTATGACCAATTTATTCATAAATGTATTGAATGCTACCATGATAAATTCCCCTGATGTAGCTATTTTATCAGAAGTATATCTAGACTTAACTATGAGTTTGCTTTTATAGGAGTACAATTCCCACTATTTGTAACTATACAGAGCAATAGAAGAAAAAGATTTATCTATAGCTTTTATTCTCTTCATGTTATACTATTTAATATTTGACAATTTTGTTTCTTTGTTTCTAAAGTATATGAAAGGCCATCTTGACATGTGATTGACATGTGATTGACAGGCAATAAATCAAGTGATTAATTAAGACCAGCAATCATTTTTAAATACATGAGTCATATGTATTTTATAAGAACTTTCTTGGAATAGAGAAATAAAATTTTAAGATAATGTATATTACTTCATATACCATTTTTACCAATTGTGCCAAGACAATAATCTGGCTAGGATTTATTTTGTGATTTAATTATAATTCAGCACACTTGACCAATAGGTTGCTATCATGGCACATTCCCTGCCAGTGAGTTCTAACCACTGACATCTTAGGTGGGGGAAGGAAGAAAAATGTTCCTGTATACTGATTTAAACTTCTATTTAAAAATATATTATATTTCTTTTATGATTTTTCTTATTTTAAATAAACATATTAATATAAACATTTTACCTATCTGTGCATATATAATTCCTATTTCACTTTAATGCCATTTCTATTTATAAACTAACCTTCTTTTAAGTAAGGTAATATTTAGTTTCTTTCCAACCATTTCTACCTAACTTATATTTTCTTCAGATAGTTACTTTTAACCAAAGTATGATAGTTTCTGAATGAAACCCCAAACACAGGCCAGCCAATATTCCACATACAAGAAAACCACCAGGAAGTTTTATTATTTCTTAAATATTGGTTTAGAACTTATCTGGAAGTGAAAAAGAAGCAATTCATTCTGACTAAAAGTATAAATGTTACTTGAAAGAAATGTCAGTGCTTTCAGGATTATTAGTTTCTTAGTCAAGATTTTGGTAAGTTACATATTATAACCAACCTTCAAAAAAGGATTTCAACTATAAGGGGTACACACTCCAGAATTTTGGATAAAAACAAAAGATTCAGATTATGCTTTTCTCTGGTTTACATGTTTAAGTAATTCCTTTTCTATACTCAAATTTTAAATATTCACATTAATGCTCAAAGAAACTATGTCCTGTTTTAAATATTTTTTCATATTTTCTACCTTTACTTATACCAAAATGTCAAGAAATATCCAAGTCTACAATGTGATTTTAGACTGTTTCTATTTTTCTTTCCCTTAAAAACCTGATTTTCCTTATCTATGAAGATACTTTTCATACTCTATAATCTCATTCATTATCATCTCCTAGCTAAAGCCATACTAGTTCCTTAACCACTGTTTTTGTTTCTTTGGATCATCACACTTATAGTAATTTATTTTAAGATGTCCACTAAAGTAAGGTAAATCATTGTTTTAGTTTCAATCTCCTATACTCTCTTCTCCAATCCAAGTTATATGTAAGCCCTGAGCACTGTCCAGTTTGGTGCCAAAACAAACCAAATCAACTCTAATAAGTTACATGTTATCAACCTTAAAAAACTGCTTTCTTTCTTTCTCTTCCTTCCTTCCTTCCTTCCTTCCTTCCTTCCTTCCTTCCTTCCTTCCTTCCTTCCTTCCTTCCTTCCTTCCTTCCTTCCTTCCTTCCTTCCTTCCTTCCTTCCTTCCTTCCTTCCTTCCTTCCTTCCTTCCTTTCTTTCTTTCTCGGGCCACACCCGTTTGAGGGGGGGGCGGGGGGGTTTGAACTGCAGTCGCAATCTTTCCTTGGCTAGTGCCTGCAAGGCAGACACCTTACCTCTAGCGCCACCTTTCCGGCCCCCCAAAACTGCATTCTTTAAAAACAAGTGATAATGAATATATTTTAACTAAATAGATACATAAGGATTCACTTTCTCAAAAGAGAGGCTCTAAAGCACATAAAATCTTTCTCCTTGATAACAAAAAATATTTTGTTCTTTTTTCCCTGACATACCCAGTAGTGCTCAGGGCTTATTTCTGGCTTGTGTTCAGACATCACTTCTGGTGATGCTCAGGGGACTATAAGTATCAAATCCAAGTCAGGCACATGTCACACCCAAAAACCCTTACCCAGCTCTACTATTGCATCTGACTTCTGAAGTGACAGTGATTTTTTTGGAGCTGAGTGTGTGGCAGGGCAATGATTTTTCGTTTTTGCACTGACAAACCTGAATCTCATCCCTCCCCATAATGAATGGAACCACTGCCACTTGTTATCATGGTCACACCTTCATTTTTAATTAGTACTGACATATTTCTCTGTAACCAGAGTTCTGTTAAAAGTATGAAAAGCAGCTTAGTCAGGAATGTCATACATTTTCCTGAGCTATTGTTTTAAGTCATCTAACTTGATTTACATACGCTTTAGAATTTGCAGTGGTTGCATTATATTTATCTTACTTAAGAATGTTGAGAAAAACTCTGGTTCAGTTTCAGAATTCTCTAAAATGAAGACCAAGTCTATTGTCACCAGGTTGGTAATACTGTGAAACATCTATTTTCCCTTTTAAGGCAAAAAATAGAAAGTCAACAAAATAGACACAGAAAAATTTGGAGGGAATTACTGTCTAAATACACAAGTGGTTACCTCTAGATGAATGGAAGCCACTGAGAACCAAGTTGTCTTCTATATACCTTTGACTAGCAACAACAAATGAACCTCAGAACCTCTGCTCAAATCCAAGGGTTTACTTACTGCCAGCCAGAAGCATTTGCTGACCGTTGCTAAGCAACAATAGTCCAAGTCAAGTGATTGAAAAAAAAAAAACCACCTTACATGTACAGATTACATAAACTTTAAAACAAGCTGTATTTGCATGAGAATAGTCTCTAAAGGGAGCTATATGATAGGTCTGATCTAGGTTTGAAGTAGGTAGGCAGGTAGGCAAGTAGGCAGTTAGATTAGGACCCCAAGACAATTTTTGAGATGCAATAAAACCAGAGACACAGTTGGGAAGAGTTACTTCATCAGAAGTGTCTCACCTGGTGCCACGGCCACTGCAGACCCAGAGAAGACTGGAGCTCCACTAACCCAGAGAAGCTCCTCCAGGAACAAATGTCCAAAAGGAATATCAAAGAAAACCATCAACTATTCTCAACCCTTCCCTGCAACCACTCTAGTAACCACCCAACTTGCCTGGGTGGAAAGTCTCCTTGGATAGATTGGGAAAAGCCTAGAAAAGTCAATTTAGAACAAGGGAGGTGCACATGTATTGCTGGGTATCTGGTATCCTAACACATAGTATAATATAATAATCCTTCCTAAATAATAGGAATATATCCTTCCTAAATAAAAATCCTTCCTAAAATGTGGACTTCCCTAATTTCCTTCTTGGTTCTTCTCTCTCTCTCTCTCTCTCTCTCTCTCTCTCTCTCTCTCTCTCTCTCTCTCTCTCTCTCTCTCTCTCTCTCTCTCTCTCTCTCTCTCTCTCTCTCTCTCTCTCTCTCCCTCTCCCTCCCTCTCTGTTTCTTACCTTCTACCTCCTCTTCCTCAGTACCTCCAAATAAAACTTGTTTTTACTTCACTCCTGAAAATTTTTTTTTTAATTTTTAGGGCCAAACTAGTGACGCTCAGGGGTTTCCTGGCTATGTGCTTAGAAATTACTCCTGGCTTGGGGGACCATATGGGACAACGGGGATCGAACCGAGGTCCATTCTGGTTCAGCTGTGTGCAAGGCAAACACCTTACCTCTGCACTACCACTCCGGCCCCTCCTGAAATTCTTTTCTGAGAGGAAAGGTGAAGCATTTGAAAGATTAGGGTAAGGTCTAGGACTGACTTTCTTTTACTTGCCAGAGCAAGGCCAACAACTCTAGATCTCCCCAGCCACTTCCCAGGTAAAGTGGCAAAGGTAGGGAGAAAGAAAGCTTCAGCTTTTCTTTTAGCTGCAGCTCTCTCCTTTCCACATCACATAAGTCATCTGGGGCCTCCACCAGCATAAAGTCTCCAAGCATTAAAGCAGAACTAAGAAAACTTTGGGGAAGAAGCTGTCTTCTAAGCAGTGCCAGTGAGCCCAAGGGACCTTACTGGCATTACTTGGTAAACTAGGCCAGACTATTCAATAAAAATAAGGACAGAATTGCTAAAAGTCAGCTTTGCTTCGTCAAGGGGGCAACACCTGCTAATGCTCAAAGGACCGTTTAGGGATAAGACTAGAACTTGGGTCCTTGTGTATGCACCCCTGACATTTTTTAAAATAATTTTTAAATGGAATCACTGTGAGATAGCCATATTTGTGATTGAGATTAAGTCACACAATGTGTAGTTTTCATTCCTTTCCTAGTGCACATTTCCCATCACCCTATCCCCAAATTCCCTCCTGCCCTTGCCCTGCCACCCCACCTGCCTCTATGTCTCTGTGGCAGGAAATTTGCTTCTCTCTCTTTTTCTCTCTCTCTCTCTCAGTCTCCTCTCCCAGCCTAAGCTATCTCTCCAGGCAAGAAAAAGTGCATTTTGTTTTAAAAAAAAAAATACATTCTTTCTATTATTAAGGACTCATTCTATTTTTGAAGAATGTGCATATTGTTTTCCAGAAAGGCTAGACAGCATTCCTACCATCAGTGAATGAGAGTTACTTTCTCCTCACATACCCGCCAACACTGCTTGTTTTCATTCTTTGTGATGTGTGCCAGTCTCTGTGGCATGAGATGGTATCTCATAGTTGTTTTGATTTGCATCTCCATGATGATTAATGCTGTGAAGCAATTTTTCATGTGCCTTTTGGCCATTTGCATTTCTCTTTTGAGTAAATGTTCATTTTTTGATGGGGTTAGATTTTTTTTCTTGTTCAGTTCTGTCAGTTCCTTGTATATCTTAAATATTAGCTCTGTATCTGATGGGTATTGGGTGAATAGTTTCTCCCATTCCATGGATGGCCTTTTTATCCTCATCACTGTTTCCTTTGAGGTGCAGAAGCTTCTCAGTTCAATGTAGTCCCACTTATGTATTTCTGCTTCATTTTGTTTGGACAGTGGTGTTTCCTGTTTGAAGATTCCTTTAGTCTCAGTATCATGGAGTGCTTTGCCTATGTTTTCTTCCATAAACCTATGGTTGTGGGTATGATATCAAGATCTCTAATCCATTTATATTTGACCTTTGTGCATGGTGTTAGATAGAGGTCTTCACTTGCATGTGGCTGACCAGTTGCCCCACATCCCTCCCATATGATCCAGCAATATTACTAATAGAGATATACCCTAGGAAAAAAAGAAATATTAAAATACCCTCTGCATCCCTATATTCATTGCAACACTATTTACAATAGCCAGAATCTGGAAACAACTCAGATTCCCTACAACAAATGAATGGCTAAAGAATCTAAGACATCTACACAATGAAATACTACACAGATGTTAGGAAAAATAAATTCCTGAAATTTGCCTATACATGGACTAATATGTAAACGATTATGCTGAGTGAAATGAACCAGAGGAAGAGGGATAGACACAGAATAGTCTCATTGTTGAGATATATACATATAAAGAAAAATAAAAGACAATATGGTTATAATACCGAGGCAATAGAGATGAGAACTGCAAGGACCAGTCTATGATATGAAGCTTACCACAAAGAATGATGAGTGCAGTTAGAGAAATCACTGCACTGACAACTACCATGACAATGATAGTGAAAGAGAGAAAAATAGAATCCTTGTCCCAAAGACAGGATGGGTGTGGAAGGAGGGAATTGAGGGACATTGGTGGTGGGAAAGTCGCACTGGTAACGGAGGATATACATTCTGTGACTGAAACACAACTACTAACAATTTTTTAGCCATGATGCTCAAATAAAGATATTATTTTAAAAATAATAAATATATAGATAGATAATAAAAAATGAGAAAAGGACTCATTTTCTTCTAAATGATTTTACCATTCTCAAGAGACATAAATCAGTTGGAAGAGCAGTACTGAAAGACTTTTACACAAACTGACCAGTCTCATTACAACCATTAAGGAAATTACATTTTTTTAGCTACCAGAATAGCTATGCATTCAACTTTTTTCTTGTGATCTGTTTGAGTCTCAGAGCAACTAGAAACACCTTACAGTGAAGGAAAATATCAACTTGGTAGGGAAGTACAAAGAGAAAGAATTAACTAGGAGTCTCAAATATGTAGCAATTTGAAAAGATAATGATATAAGAATAAGGAGAAAATAAAGCTTGCTCCTTAGCTTTATTCTCAGAAAATGCCCATCTCTACTCTGGAGAAAATATCTAGTCTCTAGTCACAAAGCAATGCGTGAAAAAAAGTCATCTTATTGTCCTAAACTTTCCACATAATTTAAAAGGCATTTCTGAATTTTTAGAGACCACTTTCAGAACAGTACGTTAGCCCAATAAAACCCAAAAATTAACCTTAAAATCATATGGTCTTTATAACAAATCCATTTTTATTTTCTGCTAGATTTTATACATATAGTACAATAATATGGCATTCTAATACAAATAAAATATAAAATTCTAATACCGACTTCCATACATAATTACATTCAAACTGTCTTTTTAAAATCTAGACCCACAGTAGAAAATATATTGGCTTAATATAAACAGAACCAAAAAAAACTTTAACAAGCCTTTTGTTTCCTTTGCACTCCTGAATTTTCAACTATGCTTGATTTGGTTTCATAAAACAAAAGTGTTGATTGTGACTACCCCAAAATTGATTCTGGGGCTCCTAATACATCATAACTTACAATTTAATCATTTCAAGCTATTTTTTTCTTTCAGAATCATTTAACAGCATGGTGCATTATATGATCACAAAATAAAGAAACCTATGTTTTTAAGTAGTGACTAAAATAGTAATGATACATATTAAAATTCTTTTGAGATAAAACATTATTTTCTAATTACCACTGAATATAAGATCACAGGATGAGCACCAGGATAATTTATCTACCATGTTGGAAGCCTTTCTAAGAATGTGGTTCTCGGTTACCTTATTCCAGGGCTACCCAATCTCAGAACAATACAACTGACTACTAGCCTGATTCCCATTTTGTGCATTTGAAACAGGAAATTAGCTAGTTTGACTTTAAAAAGCCTAAGCAATCAACCAGTATTATGCTCTGACTTCCACTTGCTATTGCTCTACCCAAACAATTCTGCAAATACCAAAATAAGCAAATACATCTCCAAATTTGTAAGCATTTTAAGACGTAATCCATCTATTTGGGTTACAAGATAGTCATCAAGCATTCATAAATAGATTTCATAAATAGATCAAAAGTTATTGATGAGAGTTTCCTTAATCATTAGAATATATGCCGATAGACGTTTCTTCAGCTGCAACACAATCTATATATTTAATATCCAAGCATATAGATAAAAATGAAACAAATCTGTTCAAAAGTCCCCCCCCCTAAGCTTCTTTCCACTTAGCATACTTCTTAAACAGACTGAATTATTTCAGATTTCATAAACACAACCTATACTTTATTGTGCCAATAACCATGTTTAAGTTTTTCTTTAAGCAATATCCTTCTTTAGCAATGTCTTTCCCTTTCTTATCCAAATGGCTTTATTTCTTCATGACTCAACTGGAAAGTATTTGAGAGTTTTTTCCAATCACTGCTGTTAAACTCTCCCACCCATTCTTTGTTTCCTCTGCACAAAAAAGATTAGTAATTATTTGTTGAGTTTCTTGTCCTTGTCTTTTAGTGCTTGAGGGCCATTCCTGGCAGTATTAAAGTACAGGATGATCAAACCATGATTTGCCCTCCTCTTGCATACAAAGTATGTGTTCTGAGTAATGAGTTTTCTCTCTGGCCCTGTTGAATTTTTTAAGTCTAAGATTTTTTGTCTTTCTCTTTGTACTTCCAGTTCATAGCACTATAACTCTTCATTAAATAGTGGTGATCTGAATTAATATAGTAATTTAACAGTGAACTTTTTGAGGAGGGAGGCAGAGAAATAGTACAAGGATAAAGTTTCTCAAGGAAGTAAAATTTTTAAAAACTGAAAAATCTCATACCAGTGAGATTGTCACCTTATCAAAATGCACAGTAAAATCAGAACTGGAAAGAATGGGGGGAGGACAATTCATTGTTAATGGGAATGTTGACTGGCCTAAACATTTAGGGTAAAAATTTGGGCACATATTAAAAAAAAAACCCAAAAACAAACAGAAGTTGAGCTTGCATATATGTTAGTAATTCAACTTTTTGACATCTATCCCAAGGGATCCAAAATTCTATTCAGAAAGACATTTACACTCAGATGTTAAGTGCAACACTAATCATAGTAGCTAAAATTTGGGAATAGCCCAAGTGTCCAAGAACAGATGACTGGATAAAGAAGATATAGTATACACACATGCATACTATTAGGCTATCAAAAGACAAAATCATGCAATCATGCATCATTACTTTCATTGTCAATATAGTTTGCAGAGCATGTACATCATATTGTGTTTATTAATTTACTAGCTGATGACCACATTTTATATACTCTGAAAAATGTCACTTTGAACAAGTTCGTCTAAATGAGGGTTTATATTTTCATTTTCCTTAGATACCTATAAGAATTCTAAGATAATATGATGAATTTACATTACATTTAAAATAAGTTGCCAAATCATAGTGATTATACCTTCTTATAACCTGCTAGCAATGCTAAAAAGTTTCTAAGCTAGCCTCCTCTACACATGCTATTATCTATCTCTTTCAGTATAACCATTTTATTTTGTTTTTGTTCTTGGGACACATCCAGTGGTGCTCAGGGGTGACTCCTGGCTCTGTGCTCAGAAATTGCTACTGGCAGGCTCAGAGAATGATATGGGATGCTGGGATCTAACTTGAGTCTATCCCAAGTCAGCCACATGTGAGGCAAAAGCTCTACCACTGTGCTACTGTCCAGCCCCAATAAAGCAATTTTAATTTCAAGATTTTTTTTTAATTTTAGTTATTTTGTTTTAGATTCACATTTGGAACTGCTCAGGGCTTATTCCTACTTCTCTGCGTAGGGATTACACCTGACTGGGTTCAGGGAACTAAGCATTTTTCTAGGGTTCAAAATGGAAAATATCACATGCAAGGCAAGTGTCTTATGTTCTGTACTATTTATCATGCTCTAGCCCACATATTTATGGTTCCTTACTCTAGTATTAGTATTCCTTTACACTCTAAATTCTGTAACATATTATATGCTACCTCTCTAAGATCCAATGAAACAAATACTATGACCCCCACTTAAATCAATTTGAGACAGTGGAGTGTAGTAATAACAAGAGGCTCTTCACAACAATAGAAGTAAAAATCCTATTGCAAATATATCCTTTTATAAATAATCAAAATGTGAAATCCCTTACTTAAGCACTTGTCTCATTAAAAGAAGCAGTGCACAGATAAAAGAGTATTATGATCCCATTATATTCCATTTGCATCAATTTTTCAACTAGAATATGATACGCAGTTCTATGCATAAAATAAAACACAATCCTTTTGAAAAATAAAGTAGAAAACTACAAAGAAGAAAATAAAACCCACCATACTCAGTGCATTTTTATTTAAATGACTTTCACACTATCAAGTTTCTACATTTATATTTTTATAATTTATTATAACACCATAATTTACCAAGTTGTTCAAAACACAGTTATTCCAGGCATTAAATATTCAAACACCAGTCCCACCACAGTGTGACCTTCCTTTCACCATAGTTTCCGACCTCCCTCCTATCTGCCCTGTTGCAGGCACAAACATATTTGCTTCATATTTCTTGATAGAACACAAAGGCAAATAAAAATATCAAAACTTAGATCCACACAGGTCAATATGAAATGATTATGATATCTCACCATGGTGTTGCTAAAGTCAGTATCCAAAGATTTACAGATCTGGGGTTGGTGCTAATCGATCCCTCTGTGCTAGTGTGTAGGCTCATTGAGGTTGACAGATTACTATGTAATTTTCCCATCAAATGTCCTGTGACACTACTATAATTGAGGTGATGCTTGGTCTCATGCAGCCAGTTGGTCAGGATTTATAGATCTAAAATAAATTTGTGGCTTGGAAGTTAGATGAGGTTAAGTCGCAGAGCTGAGCCATTTTTGTTGGAAGGTGTAGGAGGCGATGTTGGGCTATTGCAGTTCATGCATAAAAGAGAATCTGCCCTCTTCCCTTTCTGGGAATGCCCCATATAGAGGTATCAACCAGGACTGAACTACCTGGGAAGTACCAGAGGCCATTATTTTCTTTTGGTCATCCATATATATTTAATTAATTAAGGCTATTGAAAATCCTGGTCTTGTTTTCTTTTTCAAATTGTAGTTGTGTTGATTTAGGGTTGCACACACTTGATTGTGTTGCTTATAAATTTGGTTGTAGTGCTGGCTGGTGATCACATATTTTAGTTGCATCTTTTATGCATACTTAGATATGATTCATTGGAGGCCACAATGTGCAGTGCCACTGGCAACCCCATAGCATGAAGGGTGGGGCTGGGGATCAAATTTATAGACTCATGCCAGAAAGTCAGACTTGTTACCACCAAGCTATTCCTGGACCTCCAAAAATCATAAGTTTGGGGGCCAAAGAGATTGTTGAGGTGGTTGATACTAGTTTGGCATGTGACCTACAGTGGTTAGATTCACTGTGCACTGCCAGGGGTTATTCCTGAGCACAACTTGTGTATTGCCCTTAAACACAACTAGCTGTGGCCCCCTATGCCCCCTCTAATCTCCCAAAAATTAAAAAAAGAATTTTATCTTTTACATATTAACATTTGAATATTCTTGGTCATTTATTTTTCCCTTTGAATGTATAATTTAAATACTACATAATAGTTTGTCATGAGGATGTACATCAACTTAATCATTTATTTTATTCAACATATCCAAATTACTCATTGATATGTATGGTGCTCTGAGAAACATTTAAGGAACAGTGCCCAGGGCTATCTGATCAATCCCAGAAGACAAACTTTAGTCTCTCAAGTCCAAATGAATAACTCTAATGAAGGATTGGAGACAATGAGAATAGTCAGCTAGAAAGAAAAGGTCTTAAAAGATTATGCTGAAGGGGGCAGAGAAGGCCTGTCTTTGATCCTTGGCACTATCGGGACCCCTGAGAATTGTTGGGACTGACCCCCAAGGACAAAACTGGAAGTAGCCTTTGAGCATGCCCAGATGTGATCTCCCAACCAAGCAAACAATAAAGATGGTGCCGGATGAAGATATTTTAAATGTGACATAAAGAAATAAACTGGCACATAAAAAGAACTTCCATAAATAAGATGTATAAACAATAGTATTCATTATATTAATCATATATAATTATGTATATTAGTGTTTTATTATATTATATAATTTAATGACAATATATTACCATATTATTATATATAATTAATAATTGTATTGTATTAATAATTATATATAATTACAAAATAAATATACAATATTTATTATAAGGAGGCAGATTTTTTTCAATAGAGGAACCAATAATGGAAATACTTATAGTATGATACGCTTTATTAAAGCAGTTCTGTTCATTGTCAGTTTTAGTGGAATTTGGTGCAAGGTCAAGTCTATTTTCATGCCATCATTTCTGAAAGGACGCTTACATGCAAGACACATCAGAAAAGAAATTGGTCTAGTACGCCAGTGTTCATCAATCATTAATGCTAGCCTTTGAGTACACTCTTCTGCTTCCAGAGCTCTCCTTCTCTCACGACTGAGTGAATTCCAAATATATTGCAGTTTAAAATAAAAGCGTCTTCAACATATGAATCGAAAACCAGGTGTGATGTACAAAGGAGTCACTTTCGTGTTGGGTGACATGGAAATTTTTCAAAAGTTCTGGACAACAAAAATAGAGTGGGAGATCATGTGTTTGCTTTGCATATGACCAACTTTAACTTGACTCCTGGATGCTCTTATGGCTCCTGGAGTCCATTCAGAAGTGGCCCCTGAGCATTGTTAGCGGTGTCCCCCCAGCAAAGTTTCTGGATTACTATTGTTCTACACAAACATTGCTTTCTAGAATGGTGTTCAAGGCAAGCAGAAACATAATAGAAATTTAGTGATAATTACTGTGTATCTTTTCTAGAGAAAAGGCACAATCAAATAACAAAACAAAACATTAGCATATCTGGCTCAATGGTTACCAGCTTCAGAGATTCAAAGATAAGTGTAAATTCTGTGGAAGGAAAGATATGGGGGAAGCTTAAGGAAATTAGGCTTAAACATGAGCAATTCTTCATGATGTGCCTTTTCTTTAAGCTTTCTACTTAAGCAACTGGCTATTTTGCATATCTCCCATTTCTCTAATCAAAGACATGAAGTTTCTTCTTTCTAAAGCATTGGTATTTAAAGACAAACAATGAAAAGCTAACTAGTTAAGATGGCATCTTAGTTGCCTTATTTTTTTTCCTTTTGTATGAAGCAAGAAGATTTATACTGAAACATATTTATAAAGATGTGGGGGACAAGAAAAGGAGAAATGCATGTGTGTAAGAAAATCAGGTCTCTCTGGAGTGTAAATAGACAAGCAAGAAAACAGAGACAACAAGTGGCTTGAAGAGCTAGTTGACTTAATATTAAAAACTTGCTTGTGGAGTTGAAAATGGTTCCATTATAATGTTTTGTCAAAAGCAAACTCTTTTTTTTTTTTTTTTTTTTTAAAAAGCAAACTCTTATGTCTTCACATAGCTGGGTTGTTTTTGTTTTTGTTTTTGGGCCACACCTGGCGGTGCTCAGGGGTTACTCCTGGCTGTCTGCTCAGAAATAGCTCCTGGCAGGCACAGGGGGACCATATGGGACACTGGGATTCGAACCAACCACCTTTGGTCCTGGATCGGCTGCTTGCAAGGCAAACACCGCTGTGCTATCTCTCCGGGCCCATAGCTGTTTTTTTTTTTTTTAGTCAAAATAAGACAAGTTATGAAATTAGATATTCCGGTTTTATATATATGTTGACATTTGTAAACTACGTTATTCTCACTATTAATAGTCTAGATTCTGTTCATTTTTCGCATCAGATTATGTAGCATAATGATTAGCATATTTAGAAATGCAATGATGTCACCTCTCAGACACTGATACGTATAGGACTCTTAGTAAATGTTCGTTCACACATAAAACAGACAATAAAATGTTTTAATTAATCAAAATGTGTTGCTTTTATATTTTAAACTGAGAGAACATTGAGTACCTGTCCTTGTCATTTATAGAATCCCTTATGTGACTTGATCTTCATCTTAAGTGTCAGGTCTAATTTGGAGACAAATTATTTCATTGTATAATACTGGGAAAAAAGAATCACACTCAAGTGGTCAAATAGAGTAATAAAATTATAATAAAAAGTATGATGGTTGACTATTAAATATCTTGTAGTTCGGCAGTGTAAAGCATAACTAAATGATTTTTTCCAAAATTGATCTGATCAGACTTCTGATCTAGACAGCTAATCAAAAAGCACTGTCATTGAGTCTACCTACTGACAATCACAGTTAGATTTTCTTTTAATAAGTCTCTGAGGTGAAAGATAATGCTGACTCAACATAAAATCCCTGTTGAACTCATGTATTGCTATTATATTTTATCTTATTAACAAGCTAAAGTTAACAGAGTTCAGCTATAAAAATAATTGTATGACATTTTCACTTATCATATATCAGGGCAGTGACTCTAATGTAGATACTTTGAGCTGTCCCTAAAAGTTGAAAGTATTGGGGGCCAGAGTGATAGCACAGTGGTTTTTGCATTGCATGCAGCCAACCCTGGACCAACTTGATTTCAATGCCTGGCATCCTATATAGTCCCCCGAGCCTGCCCTGAATGCCTACTCAGGAATAACCCCTGAGAACCACTGCATGTGGACCAAAAACACACAAGCAAAAAAGTTGAAAATATTGATGACAATTTATGTTCAAATAACTATCTTAGTTTCTGTATTCTTGGAAATTAGGATAAATCAGGGATGAGTTTGTGAAAATAAGGACATTTCTTGACTATCTATTAAGAATCTTGGGCCCGGAGAGATAGCACAGTGGCGTTTGCCTTGCAAGCAGCCGATCCAGGACCAAAAGGTGGTTGGTTCGAATCCCGGTGTCCCATATGGTCCCCGTGCCTGCCAGGAGCTATTTCTGAGCAGACAGCCAGGAGTAACCCCTGAGCACTGCCGGGTGTGGCCCAAAAACCAAAAAAAAAAAAAAAAAAAAGAATCTACTGCTATTTGAAAATCCTGGATAGAATATTTTCTCAGAGAAGATGAAGTCAGAATATGAATAGTCTATCTTCCCTGATCTTTCTTGAAGCTATATAAATCAGGCCTCTTGTTTCTTCATCATTGATTCAAACTCTTTCAAAAGTGACACGAATCTTGAAAACAGGGCTTGTTCTCATTTCCAACCTGATATGATGTGATATATAACCAGAAGACTGACACACATGTCTAGGATTGATTTATATGTATTCACTGAAGGGGTGCACATTTGCTGAAAGTACTGACTTTGAAATAACCAACTGGCATTTCATTTGGGGCATGACAGGCAGCTAGTTACAAAACAAGCAAATCTACTTATGAAGAGTAAAGAGAAAAGAACAGGAATAGGGGAAGATTCATGACAGTCACCATTGGTTCTGGTTTTGAAGCAAGATCTAGTCAGGAGCCCATGTTTTTGAGTTAGAAAGCTGTGGAGGTTGGTAATACATTCTACTTAATAATATTTATTTTTTTTTCCTACAAAAATAGAGAAACTGATTTACCAGATATTGGAATATATAAATATACTAAATGTGGGAATTATTCATTAGTGCAGTCTATATTGTAATTAAAGAGCTACAAAGAAATCGATTTAAGCATAGACATCATTTAAAATATCAGATAAGGGGCCGGCGAGGTGGCGCTAGAGGTAAGGTGCCTGCCTTGCAAGCGCTAGCCAAGGATCAGGACCACGGTTCGATCCCCCGGCGTCCCATATAGTCCCCCCCAAGCCAGGGGCAATTTCTGAGAGCTTAGCCAGGAGTAACCCCTGAGCATCAAACGGGTGTGGCCCGAAAAATCAAATAAAATAGAATATCAGATAAAATGGTCAGAAATCTAGAACAGAAAAGGGTAACGTGTCAACTGGTGTAAGAAAAAATAGGTTTAGAGTTTTCCTCTTATCAGAGAGAGATCTGTGTTTCTGTAGGGGCAAAAGTACTTGCAATAATTCTGACTTTAGAAATAGCATAGCTCTAGTGATAAAAGTGGTCAATATTGTGTCTTTCTAGCTGATTTATTCAATTCATTTTCACCAACTTCTCAAGACAATGTACCAGGGAACAATATGTAATTACAACCGTAAGATAAAAACACAGACATGAAACAAGACTACAAAGTGAAATCCATAACACCAAAAGCCTTTTGAGGTCGTTAAGATGTTTTAAAATAGAAAGAGATCCAGGAGCAAGAAGTTTGTGAACTCCTGATCTATATTTCAAAATGTCCTGATCTCTGATCTCACTTCCCCAGTGGAGATAAAGTAATTCGATTTAAAGTACAACCAATCTGATAATAGCTAAATGCCCTTGAGAAACGACTAAAAGATCATCAAATGGTTTCAAGTCAACGCCATGCCACATTCTTAGTAGAATTTCAGCTATCAGCAAGGAAAAGCAGAGCCCACTCCGCATAACAAGATCACAGTTTTGAGAATACAAGAGAGTTGAGATCCCAAACCTTAATCCACAATGCTACAGTTGAAGATCTGTGTCATTGAATCTATCTTACCTAGGACATCACATCTCCCAGCTTTAATGTTTACAGGAAGGCCCTGAATATGTTGTATAACTTCTCTACATTTTATGCTCTCAGAAGTAAAATTAGGATAACCAAAGTACCTAATTTGTGAAGTTGCTGTGAAGTTTACAGCTTCATGTTATACAAGTATAATGGCTTGTAAATAGTAATTGCCTATAAATATAAACAGGACATTTAAAGTGAAAGTCAGTAATAAATGGCTGCATAGAACATTGTGACCTGAGAAACACTGCCCTTAAGATGAAGTGGCTTAAATATCAGAAACAATTACTAGATTATCTTTTAGTGATTTTTTTCACTTTAAAAGACTGCACATGTTCACAAAAGCACAAACATACATTCATTCACACAATGGGTCAGAAAGACTTCTTCATGCTTCTAAACCAGGTTATGAGCTTTACTATGCAACATCTATAAGTCAATCTAAAACTAATGGCCATAGACTTAAAAGAAACCTTATGTTCAACATTTGTTGAATATTATTGCTTGTAGATTTTTCCTGGGAAATTATGTTGGCTATTTTTCGAGATTTTCTACAATCTTCAGTTCAGTTTACTCTAATATACATAGACTAATCTGCCGGGTATTATGTTAAAATTGAGACTACACATTTTGCAATAGTCCAATAGTCTAGTTATCTTCAAATGATGATTTACTTGAATTACATGTCAGTGCTTGTGAAGATGTAAAAGGAGAAAACAGCATCTCTTAAACATAACAATCGCTGAGATAGATACTCAGCTGGTCTGTCAAGTTACTTGAACCCAAAATGATTTCACCTCGTCAATGCAAGTGAATTTGAGTCTAGGATTAAAGAGCATCCAAAGGAAATAACAGACAAAACAAAGTACAAACCTAACTGGTGTCTCTCTCATACCCTCTTTTTAGATGATGATTTGTTTCTTCTTCCTCTCCTTTGAGACATCAGCTAACCAAGTGCACATTTGTGAATGCACGCTAGGAGGAGGCTGATAGCAAAAGAAACATTAGTTATTATCTCTAAAAAACTCAAAAAAGCTTTGAACATTCTGATTGGAGAATATATGTAAATTGTTTCTCCTTATTCAGAGGGGCTTAGCTGTCCTGTCTGGGATGATAATGTAATCATCTGTAGAAAATACAAATTTCTTAAATCATTTTAAAATCACAGGAAACTTGCCCCAAGAAAGACAAACCCAGAGAGTCTCCTACACGCACTCAAAACAAGAGATTAGGGTTTGACTGACTTGATTGGGTCTTAGCAAGAAGTCTTGTTTTCTCTTTCTATTTTCAAAGCTCCTTCAAGGCAAAACCTCCTGATTATTTTACAAGAAATCTCCCTCAGCTTGTCTTTATCAGAATTTGGACAGCCCCAGTCAAGCTTCCTTTTTTAGGACAAAGTTGGTGAACTGATATAAAAGAGATCCAGGTAACTGAGCATTGTGATATACCTACTTTCTAGCCTACAGGTCTATTTAATCCATTTGGGTCTCTGAGTTCTTTGACTCCTTCTTTTCCCCCAAACCCATTTTCTAAATCTTGTTCATTTAAGCAAACTATTAAAAAAACAATCGCTCTCTCTTCTTTTTCCCCTCACTATTTCCTCTGGCATTCAGATCATTAACCAACCACTATCTTTTTGCTTTTTACTCTTTCACATAATTTTAGTGCTTGAATGATTCAAGATGCAAAACAAAAGATGAGATTCTTATAATATTTATGGAGGAGCTAGAGAGATAGTAGAGCAGACAAGGTTCTTGTCTCACATGCAGTTGGCTGAGGTTCAATTTTGGAAGTACATACCATCCCCTGAGCATTGATGTGTCCCTAAGCCAGAAATAAGTGCTGAGCACCACCAAAAATCAATAAATAAAGACTCCAACATTCATGTACTGCTTGATGCCCCAACTTCAAAACCATGCTCATTCATTTGAAATCTTTTTTGCTTCAGGAATTGTGTGGTGTTTTTTTTTAAGTCCATGAAACAGCAATGATAATTCGAGTAAATCTTGGATTGTTTTAGTACTAAAGTGAGTTGATATGTTTAATACTTAGATATAGCGGGTAAATATCATCTCTTATGATAATGAAAATGATGATAATATATATTATGTAGAGAGAGTTATGACTACAAACTTGTAAGACTCAATCACCTTACATCTTGTTCTTGTTCATATATTGTTACTGTGTTTTCTTAAGAAATTCTTGAAATATATTTTATGACCTAAAATATCAGTTTCTGAGCCATTCCCAGGATTGTAAGAAACACAGAATACAAGCATCAATACTTGAGAAATTCCAGGTCAGCATCAGCACTAAACCCTAACAGAAAATTAAGCCTTTTTTTTCTCCTTTTTTTTTTTTTTTTTTTTTGGTTCTTCCTCTTGACATCCAAGTAATGTCCTCTAACTCTGTAACCAAAGAGCAACTTTCAGTTTTGAGCAGGGCTGGCCTTTCTACCTTGATAAAGTGGCTGCAATCAGAGGTTTGATGAGCTAAAAAAGTTACTTCTTTGAGGACACACAATGCAGTAAAGATAGAAATATGGGCAGTTCAAATGTAGAAAAGCTTGAAGTTACAGAAGTTACCAGAGGATGATTTTCTTTCATTTCATTAATATATATATCATTTGTGTTTGGATAATTTTTCTGATAATAAAAGCTTTTGTACTTTTAGCTTTATAATATATTAGCATAAACTCTAATTTTCTTGCTGAATGAAAAAGAAAGCAAGCAGGAGATAGAGGAATACAGATATTCATTATTTTTGTGGATTTTGAAACATTTGAACCATTTCATCATAGATCTCAAGTTCTGGTGCTAAATATAACTGAAATAATTTTTTAATATATGCCAAGTAGGTGATAGATATGAATTTGGTAAATTCAACATGAAAATACATATTTAAGAAAATAGTTTTAAGAATTACTTTTAGGACTACAGAAATAGCTCAATAGGCAGATTCCCTGGTTTTCTGAATACCACCAGGACTAACCTCTGAGTGTAGATTGAGAGTAGTTCTTAAGAATGATGAAATATAGACCAAAAATAAAGAACTCTTTTTATTTCATTTTGAGCACCCAGTGGTACTCAGGGCTTATTCCTGGCTTGGTTCTGTGCTCAGGGATAAGTCTTGTTGGTGCTTGGGAGATCATATGGAATACAGGATATTCAAGAGAAATCAATTATATACAATTATATACCCAACTGCTACACCATCACTCGGCTCTAAGAAAAACATTTTTTTAATTTAAAAAATAAATTATTTTATTGAATGACCATGAGATAAATAGTTACAAAGTTGTTCATGATTGAGTTTAAGTCATACAATGCATAACATCCTTCACCAGGGCACATTTCTCACCACCAATATCTCTAGTCTCCCTCCTATCTTCCCTCATCTTCATACTGGCCTGCCTGTGTGGCAGACATTTTTATTCTCTCCCTCTTTGGCTGTTTCCTTTTTTTTTTTCATTTTAAACACTATAGTTTGCAATATTTTTACTGAAGGGGTATCAATCATGCAATCACTTTTTCTCCTTTCAGCATACAGTTCTTTAGATAGATTATTTCCAACTATTATTGTTGTAATGGTCCTTTCTCTGCCCTAACAGCACTCCCATGCTCTAATTAGCAAGTTGACTACCATGGACTGTTTGCCTTGGCTCTCACTTCTATTGTCTCTGAATATTAATACCATACTATCTTTCAAGTAAGAAAACATTTTGAACCCTACCACTCCAGCACCCATACTTTTTCTTGTTTTGTTTTGATTTGTTAGTTTTTGACTTTATTTTCCTTCTCTTTTTTCTTCCACTTTTCTCTTTCTTTTTCACTCTTGTGGTTATTATTTAGAGATTTATTTTTATTTTTATTTGCCGGGTTCTTTTTTTTTCTTTTTTCTTCCATTTTTCTTTTCTTTTTTTTCTCTCTCTCCTTTCTTTTTTTGGTAGTTGTCACCAAATTTTTTTCTCCCCTTTTTCTTATCCTTTTTATCTCCAATGACGGTGGAATAGATGCTCAATCTACAACAAGCTGTAAAGTGGAGACCAGTTGCACTAGCATTCTGGGGGGTAGAGGAGGGAGATATGGGATGCATACTGGGAACAGGCACGGAGGGAGGACAGCACTGGTGGTGGGAATGCCCCTCATTCATTGTCACTATGTACCATAAATGATGCAGTGAAAGATTTGTAATGCACTTTGGTCACAATAAGAATTAAAAAAGAAAAAGAAAACATTTTCAGAGAGGTGCCACATTGGTTGGGCTTGGAGATTATTGTCATTGGCATTTAGGTTCTTGTGGTGCCAAGATTTATACTCAGGCTTCCTATATGCAAACCACTCCAACCTACTAAGCTAGTACCACATAACAATATTTGAAACTTTGTTTAAATTTAAATATTAGCTGAGGCAATATATAATGCCATTTGGAAAAAGAAACAAGGCTAATAATTTAATAAATAATACACTGACTACTCATAATACAAAAAAAGAATTATAAATGTGTCAAGACCAAAAGTTCATTTTTTTCTATATTAATCAACTGTTCTTAAAATTCTTCATTCTCCTTTTATTTTTAATGGACCAGATTTGAGTCTAGAATTCAATGGACCAGAATACAAAGGCCAATGCACGTTGCTTGCTACCAAGGCAAACTCTAGTGTTAAATTCAATAGGGATAAAGCAGGTCTTTTTCTTCTGTCTACCTCATGAATAAAGGATAGGGACCCAAATGGCTTGGAGTCACTAGATAACTACCATTGTCCACAAGAAATTATTACTCATTAGAGGGAAGGAGAGGAATCTTAGGAGAGGTGTGTGTGATCTCTGGAGGCCTAACTTCCCAACTGAATAAACCAACTTTCCTTTCCAGTCACCTTAAAGTTAATCTCTGAGTCTATTACTTATTGAAACATAAGATATTTTCTTCCTTCTTTTTTTTTTAAGAACATTCATCCTATGTTTAAGTTTTCCTCTTGGAGTAGATAGTTAAGTAATGAAAATTTTTCTTCACTATCTAAAATTTTTTAGAAAAATCTTGCCCAACTGTATTCAAATTCAAAGTTTTAATGATAATACAAAAGAAAACGGTCTATTCTTATATGTTTTCTGTAAATTGGAAAGTCTATTTCAGCACCAGCTAACATATTGGTGATCCCTTCCAGCCTCATCAGTCTCAGTGAGAGACCACTAAACAGACATGCATGTTCAAACACCATTTCACTATTTTGTAGGCTTACAGTAAGGCTGGATTCCATTCACACTAAGGATTCCTAGAATTTTCATCAACAAAGCACCAAGGGAAACACCATGTTTACCAGGATTTTCTTCTGAGCGTTGCAATACTCATCCCCCACAGTCATCAGGCCATTTAATTATAAGAAGGCAGTTCAACAACAACCAAGAAAATTAGCAATCAGTTGATTAGCATGGGGTACTCTACCAATTCCAACCCATTTGCAGTTAAGCTACTCTATATTAGTCACTGCTATTCTCTTTAGATTGCTCTCTTCAGAATATAAGGTCTAGGAACAATGAATTACCTAAGAACAAATACAGAGAACACTTTAGTGTACTAATTTAAGAAATGATACTACAGTTGAGCTGAATGATTGCTAAGAACTTATTGTTTATTTTTTTGGCCTACAGAAATGTGTGAGGAAAAAAACACTTTGTTTTAATAAAAAATAAAAAAGAAAAAGGATAGAAGAATGTGCTTTTGCCCATTAAAATTACCACTCTTATCAAGAAGAAATATTTCTTTCATGTAAACTTATAACAGTCAGACTTTGCTTTTTATTATCAAACAAGAAGACACATTCTTTAATAATCCCTTTCATCTAGTGAACATCCTAGCCCCTGACTTCCCCGTATGAGGTCAAATTATCACTGATTAAACAGTTTCCTATATTAATATAGAAACATAACAATATTATGAATTCTTTGTAGGTTCTGACTTTCATATGTATTTTGTCTTCAGTTGGAACCTTCTCTATCATGTTTAGTAGAATTAATAATGTCAAATAAAATTATTTCATATTTCTGGCTCCTACATCAATAAAAGCACTAAAAAACAATGATGTCTGGAAAGCAAACCTCTCAGAGAGTAAATTCTTTGGGTCTCAGAAAGTTACCAGTTTATTACCAGGATTGTATTAACCAAAAGGTTCTTAAATTTATTTGGCTATTGGTCCACTTTTAGGGCAAAAAACTGTATTCAGTGCAATTTTGGAAATTTACCTTCTGCTCTATAAAAGTAATGAGAAGGAACCAGCTCCAATTGTCTTTGAGGTATTATTTTCCCTATTGTTTGTACCAGCACTGGACCCCTCATACCTATCCCAGTGAAACATATCAGTTTCTTTGGGAAACTGAATTAATAATAATTTTTAAATTTTAGAGGCTAGAATGGTGGTGCAGTGGTAAAGTGTTTGCCTTGCATGTGCTGACCTAAGACAGTCCGCAGTTTTATCCCTCAGTGTCCCAAATGGTTGTCCAAGCCAGGAGTGATTTCTGAGCGCATACCCAGGAGTAACCCCTGAGCGTCACAGGGTGTGGTCCCTAAACCAAAAGAAGTAAAATAAAAAAAATTAAATAAAATGTAAAGTGATCTTTATTCAACAGTTAGTCTAAGTAGTCAATAATATAGAAGAGACAAATATTTTTCAATGGCCCTAAAGAATAGATATGAAAAACTTAATTCTGGGGAAATGTGATAATTTAAAACTTTTTAAAATCATGTAAAATTAATTACATGGTATCTTAGAAGGGAGACAGAATTGAGGCTAACATTCACGTCTTTGATTCGTAATTTTGGGAACTCTACTTTGCAAGAATGAATTAACATGTCACTCCAAAATTACTAATGAATTTTGTATAACTGTTGAATCAAATAATTAACGATGGGGCTGGATGGAGGTAGATGGCATCCCAGGCCACATGGCTCTGCAACCCCCATTCAGCCGGCGGGTCCCAGGCCCAGGTGAACGGCGGAATCAAGACTCACTCACAGGCAGGCATCAGGAAGCATCAGCTTTATTCATGCCCTATCCACCACATGTGTGTGGCCTACATCATAACCTTTCAAGCATTCAGCCATTCTTAGCCCTGCATCTTAACTCCTTTCAGCCATCTCCCTTTGGCCTCCATCCTGGTCAAAGACCAAAAGAGGCAACTACCCAAAAGCCAGAGAGCGCAGCCAGGCCGAGAGCCCCTAATCCCCTCGCTCAAAGGTTTATCTACCTATTCCAAGACCCCTCCCAGGAATGGGCGGGGTCTTGCAGATAAGGTCACACCTAATATTCAGTTCCCAAGACCCCTCCCAGAAATGGGTGGGTCTCAGATAGGTACACCTAAATCCAGGGTGGAGTTACATATAACCATAAGATATGACAATCAAAAAATTAACCAACAATGCTATCAATATCACAATACATGTTAACATGTAAGCCCTTATTATGTTCCAGGTTTATACATGTAGCACTTAGAAAAACCTGTTGAAGCAGGTTAAGCCAGTAAATGCAACCCCAGACATTGTCCATACAACTGGCAAATGCATGATTGACATATTTAACTCAGGTATTTAACACTAAGCCCAAGCATTCTAGCTTTATACTCTTGGTTCCCACAAAGCATTATTCTTGATTTATTAATGTTATGGTAGAAAAATCGAATCTAAAATATAATTTGTTTCACTTTTATTTGATACACAGAATCTTCTACATTTAGTGATTGGTTCTTTAAGCACATACTTTTCTTTCCTGGGAGAACCCAGCAAGCATTCTCCTTTGTGTTTTATGTGTGGAAGAGCAAAATAAAGGTCATTTGCCATAACAGTGTTTGGAATCAGGCACTTCTCTGTTCCATACAGGAAAAAAAATCATTTAATTAGTTAAAATTGGATTGATTTTCCTTTTTTTGAATTGTGATCTCTGTGGGCAAAAATCTTGTTCTGATTGTAAAGCATATTTGATTTGGGCCTTTAAAGTACTCACAATCAACTGGGAAAAGAAAGACTCTAAAAGAAAATATGTGATTTTGTGTGATATATGGGTAGGAATAATATTTTAAGTGTTGAAAATATTTTAAATCATTAAAGTATTTCAAAACTGAATCAAACAAGAGCAACTCCCATTTTAAGAAGAATACAAGAAAGTTTCATGTGGGAAGCACTGGCTAACATGTTTCTTAAAATATTAAAAATTTAAAATAGGACTGAAATGATGCCAGTTTATGAAGTCAGGCCTTTTGAAAAGGTTGAAATACCTTGGAAAACAAATTCTGTTTGAGAGACTGAAAACATGCAGAAAAGTGGAATAAAAGGGAAGACAGAGAAGAATTCGATAGGATCCATAGCTTTCTTATTCTGGGTAGATATGAGACTTTTCATTTGACAGATAGAAAACAGAATGTGTAATGTCTCAGGGGGAAAACAAAATTGTAGCTAAAACACAAATTTTTAAAGCTGAATTTAGAATTCTTCCAGTAGTAGCATCTTCACAATACAGCAGATTCAAAATAGCCATGAAGAAGAATAGCCATCATCTGAGACTTTCCAAGATATCAAGAGAGTCAGTAGACAGGCTGAGGCTCTTGTTTTCCTTGAGGCAGACTCTGGTTATACCCCAAGCACTTGACTTGAGAGAATAAAAAATATATTTTGCCTTTACTACATCCCCTTCTATTTATGTAATAAAATATTGTATGATACCTATGTGTCAATCTGAAATTACATACAAATCCACTCCAATATGCACTAGTTCCAATGCATTAGTATACAGGCTCCAAGTCTTACTTTGTTTATTCATGGTTTTATCCTGAGACTTGCAATATTTGCAAGAACTAGTGAAACAAAGGATAATAAATCCTTATATACATTTGTTGGATTAAAAAAAAAAGGCTAATGGTTTCCTAGACAGACTCTGAATGTTCAGAATTCAGATGGTGGAGGTTCTTTCCTTTTCAACATTCTGACTCAGTCTGGCACCTCTTTTCTTTTCTTACACCTTCTTTTCTCTTCAACCTATATTTTCTGTTTTGCGCTCCAGGCTCCATCTCCCTTTCAGAAAAGAACTTACCAAAGTTTGAAAATATTTGGACCAACTGCTTTTAAAGTCCCTCCCAGTTCTGAAATTCCATGTTTCTAGTGTGTTTTTATAATCTAATGGTAAACAATTGATTTTTTAACTCAAAACTTCATCTTTAAATGATGTATTTTTTCTTTCTTCAGGGGTTTCATATTTTAAAGATACCTTGAAATGATGTGGTCAGAGAGATAAATAGTGGTTAAAATTCTAGATTTGCATGTGACTGACGTGAGTTTGACCATCCTGATATGTTCCCCAGAGACTGCCAGGAAATTTTTCTTAGAACAGACCCAGGAGAAAGCCCTGAAAAATGTCTGTGTGGTCCCCCAAACAAAACAAAACATACATATGGAATGAGAAGGTATCTGAAAATGGGGGCTCAGTGCAAAGATAGTTTGAGGCCCTAGTTTCAAATCCTGTCATTGCTACCCCCAAAAAAGAGAAAGTACAGGATTCTAAATAAAATCTCTATCACAAACTTTTAAGTAGAATGAATTAGCAATAAAAATATATTTCTCTTCCAATATTTTTAAAACCTGGGTCAGCCATGTGCAAGGCAAGCACCTTATTTGCTGACCTAATTCTCCAGCCTATCTCTGCCTATTTTCCAACCAATGCAATGTACACACATATAGAAACATATATATATATATATATATATTTATATGTATAAGTAAACATATATAGTATTCATTCTTGATTATTTGTAATTTGATTGAAACATATACACATATCCTAAGTGACACAGAAAACAAAATGAACAATGTGCATAGTTTATAAACCTGAATTTATGGTGAATACTTTTAAGTGTTTGAGTCATTTCTTTTGTTACCTAGTTTTTGTCTATAAGATCTTTTCATTATAAACAAATCTCTTTAAGTAACAACAATTCCACTTGAGAATTTAGACAGGGATGATATGATTGTAGAAATCTAAAGTTGTTTCTAATTCAAGTGTATTTAAGTGAAAATGTTGAGCAAACCCTTTGAGACTAACAGAAAAAAATGACATTTATCTGTGGAACACTAAAGGTAACAAGAATTGCAAACTCATCTTATAATTAAACTCCAACCCCCAGACTCTTCCATTTTAAACTTTGAAAAATGAAACATGCTGAAAATAAATCCATTGACAAAGCCCAAATAGATGTTAAATGCTGGATATCCTGACACACGATGGAAAGAGCTTTTAAAGAATCTGTGACAAATGATGGGAGTGAAATAGAATATTTCATAATGCAAAGAACTATCAGTAATAACCATTTTAATTCACAACTCAGATTACCATCTGCAACCTGACTTGGGAATCTGCTCCCATTTTAATGCTTTTCTCTTTTTTCACTTATTTCTAAATCAGATTAGATCATCCAAATCTCTGCATTCCGGACAAAAATGGCTCAGCTTAAAAAGCCATCTAATAATTCACTTTATTTCTACAATAATGGTGATGAAAAATGACACCTGGTGATAAAGAAAACAGAAACTTCCTTCAAGGAGCAGCCTACCACAATCACACGGCTCACTTTGATCTGGCTGCTTCCAAATCAGAACAGGCAGCAAAGGAATAAAGAAACAGCAATGTGATAAGGAATGTGGACACATCAATAATATGCTGGTAGCATCACCTGTGGTGTAGCACCAATACAATTTAGGACCATTGTGTGTTCTCTTTGATTACTTAAACGCAAAAATCTCCCAACAGCATGATAAGCAACACACAGAGAAGGAATAATGATATTCTACATGGCATCTCCTCAATTTATTTATTTTTTTAAATACTCGTGTAGTGTTAAGATTTTCAATCTGCGTACATTTTTTTCCTCTGACAAAACATTGATTTAATTTTGAATTTAATCACATATTTTGACAAGAGAATCAATTCAATAAATATATGGGGTCTACTACTTATTTTGCCCAAAGCATTTCCCCAAAAGTCGGAAGCAGAATCATGAAGAAGAAACATCAAAGTGACAGGGAACTGACTTGCTCACTTAAATAGTTTTTAATTATAGTAAAGTAGATTGGATTCTGGCGCAGAGAAATTTATACTTGGAAATTTTTAAAAGAAAATCTACTTTGCTTTCCTGCCTGCCTTTCTTCTTTCTTTCCTTCTTTGTCCCTTTTCTTTCTCTTCCCTTCTTTCCTCATAAATAATGTATTTTCCTAATTATCTTTATTTTATTAAAACTTCACTACAGTCAAACTAGAACATAATAAGTGACCCATAGTAAGAAATGTTGCATGACCAATAATGATTGAGATCAAATCCCTCCAATATCTGGGTACCTACTAGTCAGGTGCAGCTAATGAACATCTGATGTGTAGTCAACTCAAGTTGAGACCTACTATGAATACAAATTAGCCACTAAAATGAATACAAAAATACCTACTGAAATTCAAAGAAAATAGAATATATGACTTAAAAATTCAGAATCTCTGAGCTAGCTCAGTGAGTAGGACATATGCCCAGAAGGTAATCAACTCGCGTTTAATTTCTGGCACCACACGGTAATAGTGTTAAAAATAGAATGAAGGTATCCTAGTTTCCAACCCTTGTGGCTTTTAAACAACTTTGAATAAGAAAAACTCTTTAAAATGTAAATAATCACTATTCCCTATGAGAATAAGAAAGAAAATAATCAGAAGTGTTATAATATAAATTTCATAATCGTGGATTATTTTAAGATGTAATAGGTGTTTATGCTCTTTTACTTCAAAGGATCTATCGAAGCAGAAGATACTCCTCTGTTGTAGACAGAAAAAGGTTATAACATGAAAATAAATCATGAAATAAAGGTAGAGTGCTTCTTGAAGTTCATATTAGATCTAGTCTGAGTTCACTCAATGTAATGAAAATAAACTTTAGGATGATAGTGTGCACTTTGAACAAATGAACCGCCAACTTGGCTCTGATTTTAGACCTTGATTTTGCTACACTGCAGTCCTCCTTAAACATGCGTTTCAGTAGTAATGTACACACATGAATGCATGCCACACATTTGCAGAGCAAAATTATAAGAGAAAAAAATACTTGCTGGAAATAAAGCCACATTTTGTAGTCATAGCAACTCCAACTTTTAAAAAGCAACATTAAAGTCAGAACAGCTCATCAAGAGCTATATCAGGTTGTTATAGCAACCAAAATATGGCTTTACAGAAACAAAGTTTGCATTAAAATAGTCAAAGGATTATAATGGTAAATGACTATTATAAAAATATATCTTTGGAGACCAAAAATGTAATTTTTACTTTGTTTCAATCAGGATTTATGTCCTTCTGTTCCATTGGAACAAACCATTTCTCCAGATAGTCTTCTAATAAGCCAGTTAGTTGCTGTGGCAACCAGAATAATACAATCTTGTATTATTTGCTAGTAAATACTAGGTTTAAAACTGGTTCATTAGTACTAATAATTTGATATTTTCTGGGTAATGATAAATATTAATATTCCAAAAATAGAAAGAAGTCGCAGAGATAGTACAAGGGTAAAGGTACATACTTTAACTGCTGCCAATTTCTTTTCAATCCTTGACCTACATGGTTCCCTAAACATTACAGAGGTAAACCCTGGAGATGCCAAGTATTGCTGAGGTGAGCTGTTGGTTTTGGGGACCAGGGGGCTTGATTACTCTGCATACACAAGCCCTTTGAACCCCAAGCCTAGCTGGTCAATAATCACTGGAAGTAATCTTTGGTTATTTTGAACACTGTGGGGGAGAACACTATCTCTCAAAAGTAGCCTTAAAAGATTTATAAAGAAAGGGCATTATGGGATGCAGGCTGAGAACAGTGGTGGAGGAGGACAACATTGGTGGTGGGAATGCCCCTGATTCAATGTCACTATGTACCTAAAATACTACTGTGAATGATTTGTAATTCACTTGGTCAAAATAAAAATTAATATAAAAATAATTTCACTCTGACTTACCTGGAAACAAACATATTTGATCAACTATGTCAACCATGTAATTCATGATCTTTAAATAAAGTAATTTTGTTTAGAAAAAAGATTGATAAAGAATGGATTTAGAACAGGTCTCTTCATTTTAGTATGAGTGACATTTGGATTTAAGTCATAGTCATGAGTGCATGTTTTTGCATTACAAGATATTTAACCTCCCTCCCACAAAATGTAAGCTGGATCCTTCTCCCTAGTGTGATAAAATCACTGTCACTAGATATTGCCGAATGATTGTCAAGTAAGATGGCAGACATCTTATTCAAACTGCTTTGAAACTCTTGGAAGTCCAACAATTGCAGAAGAAATAAAGATAGTGAGTCAATCTATTCTTTGTTTTAAATGGAGCAAAATTTGGTATAAAGGTATACTTTGGGGATTGAATTTCACACATCTTTCTCTCTTTTGGGGGGGCACACGTGGTGACACTAAGGGGTTACTCCTTGCTATGAGCTCAGAAATCAGCCCTGACTTGGGGGACCACCTGAGATGCTGGAGGATAGAATCGCAGTTCATCCTAGGTTAGTACATGCAAGGCAAATGCCCTACCACTTGTGCCACCACTCAGGCCCCGAATTTCACACATCTTTAAAATAATATGTTTTCATACTATACTATATATAACCAAGTGTACCTTGGTTAAACTCTGTTGAGCCCGTTTCCCCTCTGATAATATTATTCTCCTTTGAAGAAATTTTTCTAAACTACTTTAAGTTCAAGCTCTATTCTCTGTGTGTGTGTGTGGGGGGGGGGGTTGGTCACACCCGGCAGTACTCAGGGGTTATTCCTGGCTCCAGGCTCAGAAATCGCTCCTGGCAAGCACGGGGGACCATATGGGACGCTGGGATTCGAACCACTGACCTCCTGCATGAAAGGCAAACGCCTTACCTCCATGCTATCTCTCCAGCCCCTCAAGCTCTATTCTTTAACTTGCTTATTATCTTAGATCAAATATTTCAGTATTTATTTCAATTCTCAGCTATTTTGGCACATGCCAGACACCTAGATGCCATTTACCTTCTGAAAATCCACTCTCTTCAATAGTGCTTTTATTTTTACATGCAAGAATTAAATTTTCTAGCTGACCTATACCTTCTTTTCTACCCCTTTCAATTTTATAGCTGTACTTATTCATTTTAATTTTATTAGGAATAAATTAATATTCAAATGATTTTGAATTTTAAGTTCTTCTTAGCCAACTACCCAAATCATCCCTATTAATATTTATTTTAATATCATGAATAAAATTGAGTATTCAATATTCCAATTAAACAGCATATATTTTGAGACCACATATTTTGAGAATATAATTGAAAATCATAAGTCAAAACAAAATAATGAATTTCAGCAACCTTTCCTTGGTGACTAATTTTTAAAAAAATCAAAGACAAAAGGTAAAACAAAAAGCTACAGCTTGATGCCCAAGGTAGTTTTCTGTTTAGTGAATTGTCATACACTGTATACACTAAAACGATTACTTACTTAAGCCAGAAAATTCCAAATGATAAGATCCTTGAAAACAGGAACTGTTCTTATATCTTTTGATTTTAGGCTTAGAGAACTAGCTACTCAGACTCAAGAGTTTGAGAGTTCTTTCAATCCATATTTTCAGTGTGAATGGCATGTAGCTATGAAAATTTCAGAGATATTTCTACTTGGAGCTCTTTCCTTCAACTTTATTTTATTCTTGTTTTTTCTATATAGCAAAGTAATTTCACAAAGTAACTTTAGATAGAACTACCTTGTGGGAATTTCTATTTCTGTCTTGTTTCTTCTCATTGGTATTCCATAAAATCATATTATTTTGAGGAATGTCAGAATGACTCATTGTATTTATGTAAGTAATATATATTTATTTTGTTTCTAATGTAATTCTTATAACTTCTATAATTTTCTGAAAGAGCATATCTACTGCTGCATATCTTTGTACTCAGTGGTATATGTATCTATTATTGATTTTCTTGCCACAGAAACTTTGAAAAACTCTGTACAAAAGGCTTCTGAAAAGTAAAAAGTGAATTTCTCATCAGTTTTCACTAGAATACATGACAGCACACCATCCAGAAAACTCATTTAGTACAAGTTTTAAACAAAGTTTTTAAACTAATATGAAATATGGCAGAGGATTTCTTAGTATTAGTATTTGCAAATGCTCCAAATAGTTTAAGTCAAAATTATAGATAATTTCCTTACATTGAAACAATTATTTTCAATAGTACTTAAATAAGTGGGTCCTTAAAAATGTGTAATAGCTATACAAAGTTGTTAAGGTAATGGTAGAATCTCATGTAATTGGTAAATACTTAGAAATGATTGGAGTGAGAGAGCATACCAACATTCTCTAACTTATAGGCATATTACTGAATTGCTAGTAATAAAATAAAGGGGAATTGTTCATGGACAATACAGTCATAAATATGATTGATTTTGTCCTCATACGTAAATATGGTGTTTCATTTACTACTAGAAGCCACTTAGTTTACTAGCCAATAAGTAATCATGTATCAGTAGCATACCAAGTAAATTTGAAAGGCAAGTGAAAAACTACACTCTTGGGGGGCCGGGCGGTGGCGCTGGAGGTAAGGTGCCTGCCTTACCTGCGCTAGCCTAGGAGACAGACCGCGGTTCGATCCCCCGGCGTCCCATATGGTCCCCCAAGCCAGGAGCAACTTCTGAGCGCATAGCCAGGAGTAACCCCTGAGCATTACCGGGTGTGGCCCAAAAACCAAAAAAAAAAAAAAAAAAGAAAAACTACACTCTTGCTATTTCAAGATAAGTCTCCTTAAAGAGCTGATTCACTAAAAGTTTACTATAGGGACAACAAGTGTTCTTTTTTCTACCAAAGTAAATAACTGGTTCAACTATATACAGCTATACGCACTTATTTTTTCCCATACACTGTACACAATAAAACAATTACTTAAGCCAGCTGCTCCCTTTGGAATAGCATGAACCCATATATTCATTAATTCAGCTTGAACAGGGATATATGGTTTCCTTTGTAAAAGGGCATTTAAGAAGCAATTTAAAAAACTTACCAATGCTGTTTGTTTACTTTTTATCCTTTTCCTAGCTTTCAAATAATCAAATTGATTATGGCTTTGGATGGTATTTCTAGCCTAGAAAACTGAGATAATAATGTTTGGAAGAACCAAGTGGGAGGAAAAAATACATTGCATTGGCTAACATCTTGAGTATCTTAAAATATTCCACAAGTCTACTAAAAGTGAAGGTCTGGACATAAATTATAAATAGACCAGGGTAGAACTGTGTTGTTTGAAGGAGGGAAGAATGAGAAAAAGAGAGCTAGAGGCACCTATTTCCTAGCATTCGTAGCGTGAAAGAATTCTTGGGAGACTACTTAATGTAGGTAAAAATTGCTATATTCTAGGATTCTCTTCCAATTCTAGCTTTCATTGGGTGAAAAGTGTCCTAAAGTTCTTTCCTAGTTACAGCATGTCATGTAAGCAGAAGAAGCTACTGGAAAGAGCATGATGACACATAGGCAAACATTTATATTCGCTAGACAGCTAGTGGCTCAATTATTATTATTTATGTAGCAACCTCCTGCTAGACATTGTGCTTGGTATTCATAATAAAATATACAGTAAAAAGTCACATGGTTCTTGTCTATGAAAATTTTATAATTTAGTCAAGGGAAAATTTGTAAAGAATCAGTCACATTTATACTTGTGACTGAAATACTAATGGCAGAGACATATATTCCCATTGAAATATGAAATTGTTATAGTTGACCTAGTCAGAATGTCAGGAAAGTTATGCTTAAAGATACCGTGGTCACTGATGTAAAATTGAAATGAAATGAACCAAATTTTTTATTTAAAAAGTGGGATGAAATTAGTTGAGATCCCTATGAAAGCTATGGGATCTTCTTTTCATACATTCAGGAGCACCAACTTATTTCACAAATCCAAATTAAGTTAAAACTTTAAGGCACTTAAAGATAAGACTGATCAACCTTTTGATATTTCCTAATCCAACCTAGAATTCCAGAGTTCAGCCTCCTTCAGTTGAGTGCAGCATGAAATTAAAGAAATCTTTTCAAAAATTAAAAAAAAAGACATCTTTTACTATTCCTAGTAAGAATTAACTCTATATAATGAACGT